>NC_090210.1:0-300000 GCF_033026475.1 Channa argus
GAAGTGTAGGATGGACCAATCAGCTTCCTGTACTGCCCCCCAATCCGGCCAATCAGGCAGGGCACCTATAAGAACAAGAAAATAAAAACAACACATATGGCCAGGACCGTAACATGGTCTACTAGTAATGAAGCACGATGGTTGGCAAACCAATAAAGTAGCAAAACAGCAATGAAAGAACAAAATTTGATGAAAATATAGAACAATTTCTATGAATAAATAGGCAGTAACACCAGCTTGTGCTGCCCGTAAACCCAAGCAAAAAAGCTTACAGCACCTGGTATTCCCAGGCGGTCTTCCTACCAAGTACTAACCAGGCCCGGCTCTATTTGGCTGCCGAGATCGGACGAGATCGGGCGCTTAGAGAGCGGTGTGGCCGTAAGCTGCATTTGACATCATCAACAGCTCTTAAAAACGCTAGAGAAGCAGAATGCATGACACTTGCTAAGAAGAAGATAAATGTGGCAAAGTACAAAGTACTATAACTGTACTGGTCTGTTACGCCCCTGTCTAGGGGGTCAGGGTGCAACATACAAAGATAAATTAGCATGTTCCCTCTCCGATCCCCAAACCAAAATCCAGGATCGAGATGTTCCAACAGAATGATATTTATTTTAAACGAAAGAAAGTGTCAAACAAAACATGACACTACAACTCAGGGCGAACCAAGGCCAACATAATAAACAAAATAAGCCATTTCCCACAGAAAGTGCTAGCTAGCCTGATAGAAATAAACAAACCAAAAGACAGTCGCTAACCCTAACTCCCTAATGTGAAAACAGTCCAAAGAAAATGGCAGTTCACCCCTACAGATTTAATACTATTTACAAAATATACAATTTATAAACAAAACCACGGCACAAAACCTAACAATTCAAAAATGCTAAATAAGGTTTGGAAACCAAGAACAGCAAACAGGTGCTGATGCCAGAAAGAGCCTCGCTAGCTGTTGGGAACCGTACTTTTAAAACTCCAGGAAGTGAAGGATGGACCAATCAGCTTCCTGTACTGCCCCCCAATCCGGCCAATCAGGCAGGGCACCTATAAGAACAACAAAATAAAAACAACACATATGGCCAGGACCGTAACATGGTCTACTAGTAATGAAGCACGATGGTTGGCAAACCAATAAAGTAGCAAAATAGCAATGAAAGAACAAAATTTGATGAAAATATAGAACAATTTCTATGAATAAATAGGCAGTAACACCAGCTTGTGCTGCCCGTAAACCCAAGCAAAAAAGCTTACAGCACCTGGTATTCCCAGGCGGTCTTCCTACCAAGTACTAACCAGGCCCAGCTCTATTTGGCTGCCGAGATCGGACGAGATCGGGCGCTTAGAGAGCGGTGTGGCCGTAAGCTGCATTTGACATCATCAACAGCTCTTAAAAACGCTGGAGAAGCAGAATGCATGACACTTGCTAAGAAGAAGATAAATGTGGCAAAGTACAAAGTACTATAACTGTACTGGTCTGTTACGCCCCTGTCTAGGGGGTCAGGGTGCAACATACAAAGATAAATTAGCATGTTCCCTCTCCGATCCCCAAACCAAAATCCAGGATCGAGATGTTCCAACAGAATGATATTTATTTTAAACGAAAGAAAGTGACAAACGAAGAATGACACAACTCAGGACGAACCAAGGCCAACATAATAAACAAAATAAGCCATTTCCCACAGAAAGTGCTAGCTAGCCTGATAGAAATAAACAAACCAAAAGACAGTCGCTAACCTTAACTCCCTAATGTGAAAACGGTCCAAAGAAAATGGCAGTTCACCCCTACAGATTTAATACTATTTACAAAATATACAATTTATAACAAAACCACGTCACAAAACCTAACAATTCAAAAATGCTAAATAAGGTTTGGAAACCAAGAACAGCAAACAGGTGCTGATGCCAGAAAGAGCCTCGCTAGCTGTTGGGAACCGTACTTTTAAAACTCCAGGAAGTGTAGGATGGACCAATCAGCTTCCTGTACTGCCCCCCAATCCGGCCAATCAGGCAGGGCACCTATAAGAACAAGAAAATAAAAACAACACATATGGCCAGGACCGTAACATGGTCTACTAGTAATGAAGCACGATGGTTGACAAACCAATAAAGTAGCAAAACAGCAATGAAAGAACAAAATTTGATGAAAATATGGAACAATTTCTATGAATAAATAGGCAGTAACACCAGCTTGTGCTGCCCGTAAACCCAAGCAAAGAAGCTTACAGCACGTGGTATTCCCAGGCGGTCTTCCTACCAAGTACTAACCAGGCCCGGCTCTATTTGGCTGCCGAGATCGGACGAGATCGGGAGCTTAGAGAGTGGTGTGGCCGTAAGCTGCTTTTGACATCATCAACAGCTCCTAAAAACGCTGGAGAAGCAGAATGCACAACACTTGCTAAGAAGAAGATAAATGTGGCAAAGTACAAAGTACTATAACTGTACTGGTCTGTTACGCCCCTGTCTAGGGGGTCAGGGTGCAACATACAAAGATAAATTAGGATGTTCCCTCTCCGGTCTCCAAACCATAATCCAGGATCGAGATGTTCCAACAGAATGATATTTATTTTAAACGAAAGAAAGTGTCAAACAAAACATGACACTACAACTCAGGGCGAACCAAGGCCAACATAATAAACAAAATAAGCCATTTCCCACAGAAAGTGCTAGCTAGCCTGATAGAAATAAACAAACCAAAAGACAGTCGCTAACCCTAACTCCCAAATGTGAAAACAGTCCAAAGAAAATGGTAGTTCACCCCTACAGATTTAATACTATTTACAAAATATACAATTTATAAACAAAACCACGGCACAAAACCAAACAATTCAAAAATGCTAAATAAGGTTTGGAAACCAAGAACAGCAAACAGGTGCTGATGCCAGAAAGAGCCTCGCTAGCTGTTGGGAACCGTACTTTTAAAACTCCAGGAAGTGAAGGATGGACCAATCAGCTTCCTATACTGCCCCCCAATCCGGCCAATCAGGCAGGGCACCTATAAGAACAACAAAATAAAAACAACACATATGGCCAGGACCGTAACATGGTCTACTAGTAATGAAGCACGATGGTTGGCAAACCAATAAAGTAGCAAAACAGCAATGAAAGAACAAAATTTGATGAAAATATAGAACAATTTCTATGAATAAATAGGCAGTAACACCAGCTTGTGCTGCCCGTAAACCCAAGCAAAGAAGCTTACAGCACGTGGTATTCCCAGGCGGTCTTCCTACCAAGTACTAACAAGGCCCGGCCCTATTTGGCTGCTGAGATCGGACGGGATCGGGCGCTTAGAGAGCAGTGTGGCCGTAAGCTGCATTTGACATCATCAACAGCTCTTAAAAACGCTGGAGAAGCAGAATGCATGACACTTGCTAAGAAGAAGATAAATGTGGCAAAGTACAAATTACTATAACTGTACTGGTCTGTTACGCCCCTGTCTAGGGGGTCAGGGTGCAACATACAAAGATAAATTAGCATGTTCCCTCTCCGATCCCCAAACCAAAATCCAGGATCGAGATGTTCCAACAGAATGATATTTATTTTAAACGAAAGAAAGTGTCAAACAAAACATGACACTACAACTCAGGGCGAACCAAGGCCAACATAATAAACAAAATAAGCCATTTCCCACAGAAAGTGTTAGCTAGCCTGATAGAAATAAACAAACCAAAAGACAGTCGCTAACCCTAACTCCCTAATGTGAAAACAGTCCAAAGAAAATGGCAGTTCACCCCTACAGATTTAATACTATTTACAAAATATACAATTTATAAACAAAACCACGGCACAAAACCTAACAATTCAAAAATGCTAAATAAGGTTTGGAAACCAAGAACAGCAAACAGGTGCTGATGCAAGAAAGAGCCTCGCTAGCTGTTGGGAACCGTACTTTTAAAACTCCAGGAAGTGAAGGATGGACCAATCAGCTTCCTATACTGCCCCCCAATCCGGCCAATCAGGCAGGGCACCTATAAGAACAACAAAATAAAAACAACACATATGGCCAGGACCGTAACATGGTCTACTAGTAATGAAGCACGATGGTTGGCAAACCAATAAAGTAGCAAAACAGCAATGAAAGAACAAAATTTGATGAAAATATAGAACAATTTCTATGAATAAATAGGCAGTAACACCAGCTTGTGCTGCCCGTAAACCCAAGCAAAGAAGCTTACAGCACGTGGTATTCCCAGGCGGTCTTCCTACCAAGTACTAACCAGGCCCGGCTCTATTTGGCTGCCGAGATCGGACGAGATCGGGAGCTTAGAGAGTGGTGTGGCCGTAAGCTGCTTTTGACATCATCAACAGCTCCTAAAAACGCTGGAGAAGCAGAATGCACAACACTTGCTAAGAAGAAGATAAATGTGGCAAAGTACAAAGTACTATAACTGTACTGGTCTGTTACGCCCCTGTCTAGGGGGTCAGGGTGCAACATACAAAGATAAATTAGGATGTTCCCTCTCCGGTCTCCAAACCATAATCCAGGATCGAGATGTTCCAACAGAATGATATTTATTTTAAACGAAAGAAAGTGTCAAACAAAACATGACACTACAACTCAGGGCGAACCAAGGCCAACATAATAAACAAAATAAGCCATTTCCCACAGAAAGTGCTAGCTAGCCTGATAGAAATAAACAAACCAAAAGACAGTCGCTAACCCTACCTCCCTAATGTGAAAACAAGAAAAAACAATCAAAAGAAAATGGCAGTCCACCCCTACAGATTTAATACTATTTACAAAATATACAATTTATAAACAAAACCACGGCACAAAACCTAACAATTCAAAAATGCTAAATAAGGTTTGGAAACCAAGAACAGCAAACAGGTGCTGATGCCAGAAAGAGCCTCGCTAGCTGTTGGGAACCGTACTTTTAAAACTCCAGGAAGTGTAGGATGGACCAATCAGCTTCCTGTACTGCCCCCCAATCCGGCCAATCAGGCACGGCACCTATAAGAACAAGACAATAAAAAAAAACACACATGGCCAGGACCGTAACATGGTCTACTAGTAATGAAGCACGATGGTTGACAAACCAATAAAGTAGCAAAAAAGCAATGAAAGAACAAAATTTGATGAAAATATGGAACAATTTCTATGAATAAATAGGCAGTAACACCAGCTTGTGCTGCCCGTAAACCCAAGCAAAAAAGCTTACAGCACCTGGTATTCCCAGGCGGTCTTCCTACCAAGTACTAACCAGGCCCGGCTCTATTTGGCTGCCGAGATCGGACGAGATCGGGCGCTTAGAGAGCGGTGTGGCCGTAAGCTGTATTTGACATCATCAACAGCTCTTAAAAACGCTAGAGAAGCAGAATGCATGACACTTGCTAAGAAGAAGATAAATGTGGCAAAGTACAAAGTACTATAACTGTACTGGTCTGTTAGGCCCCTGTCTAGGGGGTCAGGGTGAAACATACAAAGATAAATTTGCATGTTCCCTCTCCGATCCTCAAACCAAAATCCAGGATTGAGATGTTCCAACAGAATGATATTTATTTTAAACGAAAGAAAGTGTCAAACAAAACATGACACTACAACTCAGGGCGAACCAAGGCCAACATAATAAACAAAATAAGACATTTCCCACAGAAAGTGCTAGCTAGCCTGATAGAAATAAACAAACCAAAAGACAGTCGCTAACCCTAACTCCCTAATATGAAAACGGTCCAAAGAAAATGGCAGTTCACCCCTACAGATTTAATACTATTTACAAAATATACAATTTATAAACAAAACCACGGCACAAAACCTAACAATTCAAAAATGCTAAAAAAGGTTTGGAAACCAAGAACAGCAAACAGGTGCTGATGCAAGAAAGAGCCTCGCTAGCTGTTGGGAACCGTACTTTTAAAACTCCAGGAAGTGAAGGATGGACCAATCAGCTTCCTATACTGCCCCCCAATCCGGCCAATCAGGCAGGGCACCTATAAGAACAACAAAATAAAAACAACACATATGGCCAGGACCGTAACATGGTCTACTAGTAATGAAGCACAATGGTTGGCAAACCAATAAAGTAGCAAAACAGCAATGAAAGAACAAAATTTGATGAAAATATAGAACAATTTCTATGAATAAATAGGCAGTAACACCAGCTTGTGCTGCCCGTAAACCCAAGCATTGGTATTCCCAGGCGGTCTTCCAACGAAGTACTAACCAGGCCCGGCTCTATTTGGCTGCCGAGATCGGACGAGATCGGGAGCTTAGAGAGCGGTGTGGCCGTAAGCTGCTTTTGACATCATCAACAGCTCCTAAAAACGCTGGAGAAGCAGAATGCACAACACTTGCTAAGAAGAAGATAAATGTGGCAAAGTACAAAGTACTATAACTGTACTGGTCTGTTACGCCCCTGTCTAGGGGGTCAGGGTGCAACATACAAAGATAAATTAGGATGTTCCCTCTCCGGTCTCCAAACCATAATCCAGGATCGAGATGTTCCAACAGAATGATATTTATTTTAAACGAAAGAAAGTGTCAAACAAAACATGACACTACAACTCAGGGCGAACCAAGGCCAACATAATAAACAAAATAAGCCATTTCCCACAGAAAGTGCTAGCTAGCCTGATAGAAATAAACAAACCAAAAGACAGTCGCTAACCCTAACTCCCTAATGTGAAAACGGTCCAAAGAAAATGGCAGTTCACCCCTACAGATTTAATACTATTTAAAAAATATACAATTTATAACAAAACCACGTCACAAAACCTAACAATTCAAAAATGCTAAAAAAGGTTTGGAAACCAAGAACAGCAAACAGGTGCTGATGCCAGAAAGAGCCTCGCTTGCTGTTGGGAACCGTACTTTTAAAACTCCAGGAAGTGTAGGATGGACCAATCAGCTTCCTGTACTGCCCCCCAATCCGGCCAATCAGGCAGGGCACCTATAAGAACAAGAAAATAAAAACAACACATATGGCCAGGACCGTAACATGGTCTACTAGTAATGAAGCACGATGGTTGGCAAACCAATAAAGTAGCAAAACAGCAATGAAAGAACAAAATTTGATGAAAATATAGAACAATTTCTATGAATAAATAGGCAGTAACACCAGCTTGTGCTGCCCGTAAACCCAAGCAAAAAAGCTTACAGCACCTGGTATTCCCAGGCGGTCTTCCTACCAAGTACTAACCAGGCCCGGCTCTATTTGGCTGCCGAGATCGGACGAGATCGGGCGCTTAGAGAGCGGTGTGGCCGTAAGCTGCATTTGACATCATCAACAGCTCTTAAAAACGCTAGAGAAGCAGAATGCATGACACTTGCTAAGAAGAAGATAAATGTGGCAAAGTACAAAGTACTATAACTGTACTGGTCTGTTACGCCCCTGTCTAGGGGGTCAGGGTGCAACATACAAAGATAAATTAGCATGTTCCCTCTCCGATCCCCAAACCAAAATCCAGGATCGAGATGTTCCAACAGAATGATATTTATTTTAAACGAAAGAAAGTGTCAAACAAAACATGACACTACAACTCAGGGCGAACCAAGGCCAACATAATAAACAAAATAAGCCATTTCCCACAGAAAGTGCTAGCTAGCCTGATAGAAATAAACAAACCAAAAGACAGTCGCTAACCTTAACTCCCTAATGTGAAAACGGTCCAAAGAAAATGGCAGTTCACCCCTACAGATTTAATACTATTTACAAAATATACAATTTATAACAAAACCACGTCACAAAACCTAACAATTCAAAAATGCTAAATAAGGTTTGGAAACCAAGAACAGCAAACAGGTGCTGATGCCAGAAAGAGCCTCGCTAGCTGTTGGGAACCGTACTTTTAAAACTCCAGGAAGTGTAGGATGGACCAATCAGCTTCCTGTACTGCCCCCCAATCCGGCCAATCAGGCAGGGCACCTATAAGAACAAGAAAATAAAAACAACACATATGGCCAGGACCGTAACATGGTCTACTAGTAATGAAGCACGATGGTTGACAAACCAATAAAGTAGCAAAACAGCAATGAAAGAACAAAATTTGATGAAAATATGGAACAATTTCTATGAATAAATAGGCAGTAACACCAGCTTGTGCTGCCCGTAAACCCAAGCAAAGAAGCTTACAGCACGTGGTATTCCCAGGCGGTCTTCCTACCAAGTACTAACCAGGCCCGGCTCTATTTGGCTGCCGAGATCGGACGAGATCGGGAGCTTAGAGAGTGGTGTGGCCGTAAGCTGCTTTTGACATCATCAACAGCTCTTAAAAACGCTGGAGAAGCAGAATGCATGACACTTGCTAAGAAGAAGATAAATGTGGCAAAGTACAAAGTACTATAACTGTACTGGTCTGTTACGCCCCTGTCTAGGGGGTCAGGGTGCAACATACAAAGATAAATTAGCATGTTCCCTCTCCGATCCCCAAACCAAAATCCAGGATCGAGATGTTCCAACAGAATGATATTTATTTTAAACGAAAGAAAGTGTCAAACAAAACATGACACTACAACTCAGGGCGAACCAAGGCCAACATAATAAACAAAATAAGCCATTTCCCACAGAAAGTGTTAGCTAGCCTGATAGAAATAAACAAACCAAAAGACAGTCGCTAACCCTAACTCCCTAATGTGAAAACAGTCCAAAGAAAATGGCAGTTCACCCCTACAGATTTAATACTATTTACAAAATATACAATTTATAAACAAAACCACGGCACAAAACCTAACAATTCAAAAATGCTAAATAAGGTTTGGAAACCAAGAACAGCAAACAGGTGCTGATGCAAGAAAGAGCCTCGCTAGCTGTTGGGAACCGTACTTTTAAAACTCCAGGAAGTGAAGGATGGACCAATCAGCTTCCTATACTGCCCCCCAATCCGGCCAATCAGGCAGGGCACCTATAAGAACAACAAAATAAAAACAACACATATGGCCAGGACCGTAACATGGTCTACTAGTAATGAAGCACGATGGTTGGCAAACCAATAAAGTAGCAAAACAGCAATGAAAGAACAAAATTTGATGAAAATATAGAACAATTTCTATGAATAAATAGGCAGTAACACCAGCTTGTGCTGCCCGTAAACCCAAGCAAAGAAGCTTACAGCACGTGGTATTCCCAGGCGGTCTTCCTACCAAGTACTAACCAGGCCCGGCTCTATTTGGCTGCCGAGATCGGACGAGATCGGGAGCTTAGAGAGTGGTGTGGCCGTAAGCTGCTTTTGACATCATCAACAGCTCCTAAAAACGCTGGAGAAGCAGAATGCACAACACTTGCTAAGAAGAAGATAAATGTGGCAAAGTACAAAGTACTATAACTGTACTGGTCTGTTACGCCCCTGTCTAGGGGGTCAGGGTGCAACATACAAAGATAAATTAGGATGTTCCCTCTCCGGTCTCCAAACCATAATCCAGGATCGAGATGTTCCAACAGAATGATATTTATTTTAAACGAAAGAAAGTGTCAAACAAAACATGACACTACAACTCAGGGCGAACCAAGGCCAACATAATAAACAAAATAAGCCATTTCCCACAGAAAGTGCTAGCTAGCCTGATAGAAATAAACAAACCAAAAGACAGTCGCTAACCCTACCTCCCTAATGTGAAAACAAGAAAACACAATCAAAAGAAAATGGCAGTCCACCCCTACAGATTTAATACTATTTACAAAATATACAATTTATAAACAAAACCACGGCACAAAACCTAACAATTCAAAAATGCTAAATAAGGTTTGGAAACCAAGAACAGCAAACAGGTGCTGATGCCAGAAAGAGCCTCGCTAGCTGTTGGGAACCGTACTTTTAAAACTCCAGGAAGTGTAGGATGGACCAATCAGCTTCCTGTACTGCCCCCCAATCCGGCCAATCAGGCACGGCACCTATAAGAACAAGACAATAAAAAAAAACACACATGGCCAGGACCGTAACATGGTCTACTAGTAATGAAGCACGATGGTTGACAAACCAATAAAGTAGCAAAAAAGCAATGAAAGAACAAAATTTGATGAAAATATGGAACAATTTCTATGAATAAATAGGCAGTAACACCAGCTTGTGCTGCCCGTAAACCCAAGCAAAAAAGCTTACAGCACCTGGTATTCCCAGGCGGTCTTCCTACCAAGTACTAACCAGGCCCGGCTCTATTTGGCTGCCGAGATCGGACGAGATCGGGCGCTTAGAGAGCGGTGTGGCCGTAAGCTGTATTTGACATCATCAACAGCTCTTAAAAACGCTAGAGAAGCAGAATGCATGACACTTGCTAAGAAGAAGATAAATGTGGCAAAGTACAAAGTACTATAACTGTACTGGTCTGTTAGGCCCCTGTCTAGGGGGTCAGGGTGAAACATACAAAGATAAATTTGCATGTTCCCTCTCCGATCCTCAAACCAAAATCCAGGATTGAGATGTTCCAACAGAATGATATTTATTTTAAACGAAAGAAAGTGTCAAACAAAACATGACACTACAACTCAGGGCGAACCAAGGCCAACATAATAAACAAAATAAGACATTTCCCACAGAAAGTGCTAGCTAGCCTGATAGAAATAAACAAACCAAAAGACAGTCGCTAACCCTAACTCCCTAATATGAAAACGGTCCAAAGAAAATGGCAGTTCACCCCTACAGATTTAATACTATTTACAAAATATACAATTTATAAACAAAACCACGGCACAAAACCTAACAATTCAAAAATGCTAAATAAGGTTTGGAAACCAAGAACAGCAAACAGGTGCTGATGCAAGAAAGAGCCTCGCTAGCTGTTGGGAACCGTACTTTTAAAACTCCAGGAAGTGAAGGATGGACCAATCAGCTTCCTATACTGCCCCCCAATCCGGCCAATCAGGCAGGGCACCTATAAGAACAACAAAATAAAAACAACACATATGGCCAGGACCGTAACATGGTCTACTAGTAATGAAGCACAATGGTTGGCAAACCAATAAAGTAGCAAAACAGCAATGAAAGAACAAAATTTGATGAAAATATAGAACAATTTCTATGAATAAATAGGCAGTAACACCAGCTTGTGCTGCCCGTAAACCCAAGCATTGGTATTCCCAGGCGGTCTTCCAACGAAGTACTAACCAGGCCCGGCTCTATTTGGCTGCCGAGATCGGACGAGATCGGGAGCTTAGAGAGCGGTGTGGCCGTAAGCTGCTTTTGACATCATCAACAGCTCCTAAAAACGCTGGAGAAGCAGAATGCACAACACTTGCTAAGAAGAAGATAAATGTGGCAAAGTACAAAGTACTATAACTGTACTGGTCTGTTACGCCCCTGTCTAGGGGGTCAGGGTGCAACATACAAAGATAAATTAGGATGTTCCCTCTCCGGTCTCCAAACCATAATCCAGGATCGAGATGTTCCAACAGAATGATATTTATTTTAAACGAAAGAAAGTGTCAAACAAAACATGACACTACAACTCAGGGCGAACCAAGGCCAACATAATAAACAAAATAAGCCATTTCCCACAGAAAGTGCTAGCTAGCCTGATAGAAATAAACAAACCAAAAGACAGTCGCTAACCCTAACTCCCTAATGTGAAAACGGTCCAAAGAAAATGGCAGTTCACCCCTACAGATTTAATACTATTTAAAAAATATACAATTTATAACAAAACCACGTCACAAAACCTAACAATTCAAAAATGCTAAAAAAGGTTTGGAAACCAAGAACAGCAAACAGGTGCTGATGCCAGAAAGAGCCTCGCTTGCTGTTGGGAACCGTACTTTTAAAACTCCAGGAAGTGTAGGATGGACCAATCAGCTTCCTGTACTGCCCCCCAATCCGGCCAATCAGGCAGGGCACCTATAAGAACAAGAAAATAAAAACAACACATATGGCCAGGACCGTAACATGGTCTACTAGTAATGAAGCACGATGGTTGGCAAACCAATAAAGTAGCAAAACAGCAATGAAAGAACAAAATTTGATGAAAATATAGAACAATTTCTATGAATAAATAGGCAGTAACACCAGCTTGTGCTGCCCGTAAACCCAAGCAAAAAAGCTTACAGCACCTGGTATTCCCAGGCGGTCTTCCTACCAAGTACTAACCAGGCCCGGCTCTATTTGGCTGCCGAGATCGGACGAGATCGGGCGCTTAGAGAGCGGTGTGGCCGTAAGCTGCATTTGACATCATCAACAGCTCTTAAAAACGCTAGAGAAGCAGAATGCATGACACTTGCTAAGAAGAAGATAAATGTGGCAAAGTACAAAGTACTATAACTGTACTGGTCTGTTACGCCCCTGTCTAGGGGGTCAGGGTGCAACATACAAAGATAAATTAGCATGTTCCCTCTCCGATCCCCAAACCAAAATCCAGGATCGAGATGTTCCAACAGAATGATATTTATTTTAAACGAAAGAAAGTGTCAAACAAAACATGACACTACAACTCAGGGCGAACCAAGGCCAACATAATAAACAAAATAAGCCATTTCCCACAGAAAGTGCTAGCTAGCCTGATAGAAATAAACAAACCAAAAGACAGTCGCTAACCCTAACTCCCTAATGTGAAAACAGTCCAAAGAAAATGGCAGTTCACCCCTACAGATTTAATACTATTTACAAAATATACAATTTATAAACAAAACCACGGCACAAAACCTAACAATTCAAAAATGCTAAATAAGGTTTGGAAACCAAGAACAGCAAACAGGTGCTGATGCCAGAAAGAGCCTCGCTAGCTGTTGGGAACCGTACTTTTAAAACTCCAGGAAGTGTAGGATGGACCAATCAGCTTCCTGTACTGCCCCCCAATCCGGCCAATCAGGCAGGGCACCTATAAGAACAACAAAATAAAAACAACACATATGGCCAGGACCGTAACATGGTCTACTAGTAATGAAGCACGATGGTTGGCAAACCAATAAAGTAGCAAAATAGCAATGAAAGAACAAAATTTGATGAAAATATAGAACAATTTCTATGAATAAATAGGCAGTAACACCAGCTTGTGCTGCCCGTAAACCCAAGCAAAAAAGCTTACAGCACCTGGTATTCCCAGGCGGTCTTCCTACCAAGTACTAACCAGGCCCAGCTCTATTTGGCTGCCGAGATCGGACGAGATCGGGCGCTTAGAGAGCGGTGTGGCCGTAAGCTGCATTTGACATCATCAACAGCTCTTAAAAACGCTAGAGAAGCAGAATGCATGACACTTGCTAAGAAGAAGATAAATGTGGCAAAGTACAAAGTACTATAACTGTACTGGTCTGTTATGCCCCTGTCTAGGGGGTCAGGGTGAAACATACAAAGATAAATTTGCATGTTCCCTCTCCGATCCTCAAACCAAAATCCAGGATTGAGATGTTCCAACAGAATGATATTTATTTTAAACGAAAGAAAGTGTCAAACAAAACATGACACTACAACTCAGGGCGAACCAAGGCCAACATAATAAACAAAATAAGCCATTTCCCACAGAAAGTGCTAGCTAGCCTGATAGAAATAAACAAACCAAAAGACAGTCGCTAACCCTAACTCCCTAATATGAAAACGGTCCAAAGAAAATGGCAGTTCACCCCTACAGATTTAATACTATTTACAAAATATACAATTTATAAACAAAACCACGGCACAAAACATAACAATTCAAAAATGCTAAATAAGGTTTGGAAACCAAGAACAGCAAACAGGTGCTGATGCAAGAAAGAGCCTCGCTAGCTGTTGGGAACCGTACTTTTAAAACTCCAGGAAGTGAAGGATGGACCAATCAGCTTCCTATACTGCCCCCCAATCCGGCCAATCAGGCAGGGCACCTATAAGAACAACAAAATAAAAACAACACATATGGCCAGGACCGTAACATGGTCTACTAGTAATGAAGCACGATGGTTGGCAAACCAATAAAGTAGCAAAACAGCAATGAAAGAACAAAATTTGATGAAAATATAGAACAATTTCTATGAATAAATAGGCAGTAACACCAGCTTGTGCTGCCCGTAAACCCAAGCAAAAAAGCTTACAGCACCTGGTATTCCCAGGCGGTCTTCCTACCAAGTACTAACCAGGCCCGGCTCTATTTGGCTGCCGAGATCGGACGAGATCGGGAGCTTAGAGAGCGGTGTGGCCGTAAGCTGCATTTGACATCATCAACAGCTCCTAAAAACGCTGGAGAAGCAGAATGCACAACACTTGCTAAGAAGAAGATAAATGTGGCAAAGTACAAAGTACTATAACTGTACTGGTCTGTTACGCCCCTGTCTAGGGGGTCAGGGTGCAACATACAAAGATAAATTAGGATGTTCCCTCTCCGGTCTCCAAACCATAATCCAGGATCGAGATGTTCCAACAGAATGATATTTATTTTAAACGAAAGAAAGTGTCAAACAAAACATGACACTACAACTCAGGGCGAACCAAGGCCAACATAATAAACAAAATAAGCCATTTCCCACAGAAAGTGCTAGCTAGCCTGATAGAAATAAACAAACCAAAAGACAGTCGCTAACCCTAACTCCCTAATGTGAAAACGGTCCAAAGAAAATGGCAGTTCACCCCTACAGATTTAATACTATTTACAAAATATACAATTTATAACAAAACCACGTCACAAAACCTAACAATTCAAAAATGCTAAATAAGGTTTGGAAACCAAGAACAGCAAACAGGTGCTGATGCCAGAAAGAGCCTCGCTTGCTGTTGGGAACCGTACTTTTAAAACTCCAGGAAGTGTAGGATGGACCAATCAGCTTCCTGTACTGCCCCCCCAATCCGGCCAATCAGGCAGGGCACCTATAAGAACAAGAAAATAAAAACAACACATATGGCCAGGACCGTAACATGGTCTACTAGTAATGAAGCACGATGGTTGACAAACCAATAAAGTAGCAAAACAGCAATGAAAGAACAAAATTTGATGAAAATATGGAATAATTTCTATGAATAAATAGGCAGTAACACCAGCTTGTGCTGCCCGTAAACCCAAGCAAAAAAGCTTACAGCACCTGGTATTCCCAGGCGGTCTTCCTACCAAGTACTAACCAGGCCCGGCTCTATTTGGCTGCCGAGATCGGACGAGATCGGGCGCTTAGAGAGCGGTGTGGCCGTAAGCTGCATTTGACATCATCAACAGCTCTTAAAAACGCTGGAGAAGCAGAATGCATGACACTTGCTAAGAAGAAGATAAATGTGGCAAAGTACAAAGTACTATAACTGTACTGGTCTGTTACGCCCCTGTCTAGGGGGTCAGGGTGCAACATACAAAGATAAATTAGGATGTTCCCTCTCCGGTCTCCAAACCAAAATCCAGGATCGAGATGTTCCAACAGAATGATATTTATTTTAAACGAAAGAAAGTGTCAAAAAAAACATGACACTACAACTCAGGGCGAACCAAGGCCAACATAATAAACAAAATAAGCCATTTCCCACAGAAAGTGCTAGCTAGCCTGATAGAAATAAACAAACCAAAAGACAGTCGCTAACCCTAACTCCCTAATGTGAAAACAGTCTAAAGAAAATGGCAGTTCACCCCTACAGATTTAATACTATTTACAAAATATACAATTTATAAACAAAATCACGGCACAAAACCTAACAATTCAAAAATGCTAAATAAGGTTTGGAAACCAAGAACAGCAAACAGGTGCTGATGCCAGAAAGAGCCTCGCTAGCTGTTGGGAACCGTACTTTTAAAACTCCAGGAAGTGTAGGATGGACCAATCAGCTTCCTGTACTGCCCCCCAATCCGGCCAATCAGGCAGGGCACCTATAAGAACAAGAAAATAAAAACAACACATATGGCCAGGACCGTAACATGGTCTACTAGTAATGAAGCACGATGGTTGGCAAACCAATAAAGTAGCAAAACAGCAATGAAAGAACAAAATTTGATGAAAATATAGAACAATTTCTATGAATAAATAGGCAGTAACACCAGCTTGTGCTGCCCGTAAACCCAAGCAAAAAAGCTTACAGCACCTGGTATTCCCAGGCGGTCTTCCTACCAAGTACTAACCAGGCCCGGCTCTATTTGGCTGCCGAGATCGGACGAGATCGGGCGCTCAGAGAGCGGTGTGGCCGTAAGCTGCATTTGACATCATCAACAGCTCTTAAAAACGCTAGAGAAGCAGAATGCATGACACTTGCTAAGAAGAAGATAAATGTGGCAAAGTACAAAGTACTATAACTGTACTGGTCTGTTACGCCCCGGTCTAGGGGGTCAGGGTGAAACATACAAAGATAAATTTGCATGTTCCCTCTCCGATCCTCAAACCAAAATCCAGGATTGAGATGTTCCAACAGAATGATATTTATTTTAAACGAAAGAAAGTGTCAAACAAAACATGACACTACAACTCAGGGCGAACCAAGGCCAACATAATAAACAAAATAAGCCATTTCCCACAGAAAGTGCTAGCTAGCCTGATAGAAATAAACAAACCAAAAGACAGTCGCTAACCCTAACTCCCTAATATGAAAACGGTCCAAAGAAAATGGCAGTTCACCCCTACAGATTTAATACTATTTACAAAATATACAATTTATAAACAAAACCACGGCACAAAACCTAACAATTCAAAAATGCTAAATAAGGTTTGGAAACCAAGAACAGCAAACAGGTGCTGATGCAAGAAAGAGCCTCGCTAGCTGTTGGGAACCGTACTTTTAAAACTCCAGGAAGTGAAGGATGGACCAATCAGCTTCGTATACTGCCCCCCAATCCGGCCAATCAGGCAGGGCACCTATAAGAACAACAAAATAAAAACAACACATATGGCCAGGACCGTAACATGGTCTACTAGTAATGAAGCACGATGGTTGGCAAACCAATAAAGTAGCAAAACAGCAATGAAAGAACAAAATTTGATGAAAATATAGAACAATTTCTATGAATAAATAGGCAGTAACACCAGCTTGTGCTGCCCGTAAACCCAAGCAAAAAAGCTTACAGCACCTGGTATTCCCAGGCGGTCTTCCTACCAAGTACTAACCAGGCCCGGCTCTATTTGGCTGCCGAGATCGGACGAGATCGGGAGCTTAGAGAGCGGTGTGGCCGTAAGCTGCTTTTGACATCATCAACAGCTCCTAAAAACGCTGGAGAAGCAGAATGCACAACACTTGCTAAGAAGAAGATAAATGTGGCAAAGTACAAAGTACTATAACTGTACTGGTCTGTTACGCCCCTGTCTAGGGGGTCAGGGTGCAACATACAAAGATAAATTAGGATGTTCCCTCTCCGGTCTCCAAACCATAATCCAGGATCGAGATGTTCCAACAGAATGATATTTATTTTAAACGAAAGAAAGTGTCAAACAAAACATGACACTACAACTTAGGGCGAACCAAGGCCAACATAATAAACAAAATAAGCCATTTCCCACAGAAAGTGCTAGCTAGCCTGATAGAAATAAACAAACCAAAAGACAGTCGCTAACCCTAACTCCCTAATGTGAAAACGGTCCAAAGAAAATGGCAGTTCACCCCTACAGATTTAATACTATTTACAAAATATACAATTTATAACAAAACCACGTCACAAAACCTAACAATTCAAAAATGCTAAATAAGGTTTGGAAACCAAGAACAGCAAACAGGTGCTGATGCCAGAAAGAGCCTCGCTTGCTGTTGGGAACCGTACTTTTAAAACTCCAGGAAGTGTAGGATGGACCAATCAGCTTCCTGTACTGCCCCCCAATCCGGCCAATCAGGCAGGGCACCTATAAGAACAAGAAAATAAAAACAACACATATGGCCAGGACCGTAACATGGTCTACTAGTAATGAAGCACGATGGTTGGCAAACCAATAAAGTAGCAAAACAGCAATGAAAGAACAAAATTTGATGAAAATATAGAACAATTTCTATGAATAAATAGGCAGTAACACCAGCTTGTGCTGCCCGTAAACCCAAGCAAAAAAGCTTACAGCACCTGGTATTCCCAGGCGGTCTTCCTACCAAGTACTAACCAGGCCCGGCTCTATTTGGCTGCCGAGATCGGACGAGATCGGGCGCTTAGAGAGCGGTGTGGCCGTAAGCTGCATTTGACATCATCAACAGCTCTTAAAAACGCTAGAGAAGCAGAATGCATGACACTTGCTAAGAAGAAGATAAATGTGGCAAAGTACAAAGTACTATAACTGTACTGGTCTGTTACGCCCCTGTCTAGGGGGTCAGGGTGAAACATACAAAGATAAATTAGGATGTTCCCTCTCCGGTCTCCAAACCAAAATCCAGGATCGAGATGTTCCAACAGAATGATATTTATTTTAAACGAAAGAAAGTGTCAAAAAAAACATGACACTACAACTCAGGGCGAACCAAGGCCAACATAATAAACAAAATAAGCCATTTCCCACAGAAAGTGCTAGCTAGCCTGATAGAAATAAACAAACCAAAAGACAGTCGCTAACCCTAACTCCCTAATGTGAAAACAGTCTAAAGAAAATGGCAGTTCACCCCTACAGATTTAATACTATTTACAAAATATACAATTTATAAACAAAATCACGGCACAAAACCTAACAATTCAAAAATGCTAAATAAGGTTTGGAAACCAAGAACAGCAAACAGGTGCTGATGCCAGAAAGAGCCTCGCTAGCTGTTGGGAACCGTACTTTTAAAACTCCAGGAAGTGTAGGATGGACCAATCAGCTTCCTGTACTGCCCCCCAATCCGGCCAATCAGGCAGGGCACCTATAAGAACAAGAAAATAAAAACAACACATATGGCCAGGACCGTAACATGGTCTACTAGTAATGAAGCACGATGGTTGGCAAACCAATAAAGTAGCAAAACAGCAATGAAAGAACAAAATTTGATGAAAATATAGAACAATTTCTATGAATAAATAGGCAGTAACACCAGCTTGTGCTGCCCGTAAACCCAAGCAAAAAAGCTTACAGCACCTGGTATTCCCAGGCGGTCTTCCTACCAAGTACTAACCAGGCCCGGCTCTATTTGGCTGCCGAGATCGGACGAGATCGGGCGCTCAGAGAGCGGTGTGGCCGTAAGCTGCATTTGACATCATCAACAGCTCTTAAAAACGCTAGAGAAGCAGAATGCATGACACTTGCTAAGAAGAAGATAAATGTGGCAAAGTACAAAGTACTATAACTGTACTGGTCTGTTACGCCCCGGTCTAGGGGGTCAGGGTGAAACATACAAAGATAAATTTGCATGTTCCCTCTCCGATCCTCAAACCAAAATCCAGGATTGAGATGTTCCAACAGAATGATATTTATTTTAAACGAAAGAAAGTGTCAAACAAAACATGACACTACAACTCAGGGCGAACCAAGGCCAACATAATAAACAAAATAAGCCATTTCCCACAGAAAGTGCTAGCTAGCCTGATAGAAATAAACAAACCAAAAGACAGTCGCTAACCCTAACTCCCTAATATGAAAACGGTCCAAAGAAAATGGCAGTTCACCCCTACAGATTTAATACTATTTACAAAATATACAATTTATAAACAAAACCACGGCACAAAACCTAACAATTCAAAAATGCTAAATAAGGTTTGGAAACCAAGAACAGCAAACAGGTGCTGATGCAAGAAAGAGCCTCGCTAGCTGTTGGGAACCGTACTTTTAAAACTCCAGGAAGTGAAGGATGGACCAATCAGCTTCGTATACTGCCCCCCAATCCGGCCAATCAGGCAGGGCACCTATAAGAACAACAAAATAAAAACAACACATATGGCCAGGACCGTAACATGGTCTACTAGTAATGAAGCACGATGGTTGGCAAACCAATAAAGTAGCAAAACAGCAATGAAAGAACAAAATTTGATGAAAATATAGAACAATTTCTATGAATAAATAGGCAGTAACACCAGCTTGTGCTGCCCGTAAACCCAAGCAAAAAAGCTTACAGCACCTGGTATTCCCAGGCGGTCTTCCTACCAAGTACTAACCAGGCCCGGCTCTATTTGGCTGCCGAGATCGGACGAGATCGGGAGCTTAGAGAGCGGTGTGGCCGTAAGCTGCTTTTGACATCATCAACAGCTCCTAAAAACGCTGGAGAAGCAGAATGCACAACACTTGCTAAGAAGAAGATAAATGTGGCAAAGTACAAAGTACTATAACTGTACTGGTCTGTTACGCCCCTGTCTAGGGGGTCAGGGTGCAACATACAAAGATAAATTAGGATGTTCCCTCTCCGGTCTCCAAACCATAATCCAGGATCGAGATGTTCCAACAGAATGATATTTATTTTAAACGAAAGAAAGTGTCAAACAAAACATGACACTACAACTTAGGGCGAACCAAGGCCAACATAATAAACAAAATAAGCCATTTCCCACAGAAAGTGCTAGCTAGCCTGATAGAAATAAACAAACCAAAAGACAGTCGCTAACCCTAACTCCCTAATGTGAAAACGGTCCAAAGAAAATGGCAGTTCACCCCTACAGATTTAATACTATTTACAAAATATACAATTTATAACAAAACCACGTCACAAAACCTAACAATTCAAAAATGCTAAATAAGGTTTGGAAACCAAGAACAGCAAACAGGTGCTGATGCCAGAAAGAGCCTCGCTTGCTGTTGGGAACCGTACTTTTAAAACTCCAGGAAGTGTAGGATGGACCAATCAGCTTCCTGTACTGCCCCCCAATCCGGCCAATCAGGCAGGGCACCTATAAGAACAAGAAAATAAAAACAACACATATGGCCAGGACCGTAACATGGTCTACTAGTAATGAAGCACGATGGTTGGCAAACCAATAAAGTAGCAAAACAGCAATGAAAGAACAAAATTTGATGAAAATATAGAACAATTTCTATGAATAAATAGGCAGTAACACCAGCTTGTGCTGCCCGTAAACCCAAGCAAAAAAGCTTACAGCACCTGGTATTCCCAGGCGGTCTTCCTACCAAGTACTAACCAGGCCCGGCTCTATTTGGCTGCCGAGATCGGACGAGATCGGGCGCTTAGAGAGCGGTGTGGCCGTAAGCTGCATTTGACATCATCAACAGCTCTTAAAAACGCTAGAGAAGCAGAATGCATGACACTTGCTAAGAAGAAGATAAATGTGGCAAAGTACAAAGTACTATAACTGTACTGGTCTGTTACGCCCCTGTCTAGGGGGTCAGGGTGCAACATACAAAGATAAATTAGGATGTTCCCTCTCCGATCTCCAAACCATAATCCAGGATCGAGATGTTCCAACAGAATGATATTTATTTTAAACGAAAGAAAGTGTCAAACAAAACATGACACTACAACTTAGGGCGAACCAAGGCCAACATAATAAACAAAATAAGCCATTTCCCACAGAAAGTGCTAGCTAGCCTGATAGAAATAAACAAACCAAAAGACAGTCGCTAACCCTAACTCCCTAATGTGAAAACGGTCCAAAGAAAATGGCAGTTCACCCCTACAGATTTAATACTATTTACAAAATATACAATTTATAACAAAACCACGTCACAAAACCTAACAATTCAAAAATGCTAAATAAGGTTTGGAAACCAAGAACAGCAAACAGGTGCTGATGCCAGAAAGAGCCTCGCTTGCTGTTGGGAACCGTACTTTTAAAACTCCAGGAAGTGTAGGATGGACCAATCAGCTTCCTGTACTGCCCCCCAATCCGGCCAATCAGGCAGGGCACCTATAAGAACAAGAAAATAAAAACAACACATATGGCCAGGACCGTAACATGGTCTACTAGTAATGAAGCACGATGGTTGGCAAACCAATAAAGTAGCAAAACAGCAATGAAAGAACAAAATTTGATGAAAATATAGAACAATTTCTATGAATAAATAGGCAGTAACACCAGCTTGTGCTGCCCGTAAACCCAAGCAAAAAAGCTTACAGCACCTGGTATTCCCAGGCGGTCTTCCTACCAAGTACTAACCAGGCCCGGCTCTATTTGGCTGCCGAGATCGGACGAGATCGGGCGCTTAGAGAGCGGTGTGGCCGTAAGCTGCATTTGACATCATCAACAGCTCTTAAAAACGCTAGAGAAGCAGAATGCATGACACTTGCTAAGAAGAAGATAAATGTGGCAAAGTACAAAGTACTATAACTGTACTGGTCTGTTACGCCCCTGTCTAGGGGGTCAGGGTGAAACATACAAAGATAAATTTGCATGTTCCCTCTCCGATCCTCAAACCAAAATCCAGGATTGAGATGTTCCAACAGAATGATATTTATTTTAAACGAAAGAAAGTGTCAAACAAAACATGACACTACAACTCAGGGCGAACCAAGGCCAACATAATAAACAAAATAAGCCATTTCCCACAGAAAGTGTTAGCTAGCCTGATAGAAATAAACAAACCAAAAGATAGTCGCTAACCCTAACTCCCTAATGTGAAAACACTCCAAAGAAAATGGCAGTCCACCCCTACAGATTTAATACTATTTACAAAATATACAATTTATAAACAAAACCACGGCACAAAACCTAACAATTCAAAAATGCTAAATAAGGTTTGGAAACCAAGAACAGCAAACAGGTGCTGATGCCAGAAAGAGCCTCGCTAGCTGTTGGGAACCGTACTTTTAAAACTCCAGGAAGTGTAGGATGGACCAATCAGCTTCCTGTACTGCCCCCCAATCCGGCCAATCAGGCACGGCACCTATAAGAACAAGACAATAAAAAAAAACACATATGGCCAGGACCGTAACATGGTCTACTAGTAATGAAGCACGATGGTTGACAAACCAATAAAGTAGCAAAACAGCAATGAAAGAACAAAATTTGATGAAAATATGGAACAATTTCTATGAATAAATAGGCAGTAACACCAGCTTGTGCTGCCCGTAAACCCAAGCAAAAAAGCTTACAGCACCTGGTATTCCCAGGCGGTCTTCCTACCAAGTACTAACCAGGCCCGGCTCTATTTGGCTGCCGAGATCGGACGAGATCGGGCGCTTAGAGAGCGGTGTGGCCGTAAGCTGCATTTGACATCATCAACAGCTCTTAAAAACGCTGGAGAAGCAGAATGCATGACACTTGCTAAGAAGAAGATAAATGTGGCAAAGTACAAAGTACTATAACTGTACTGGTCTGTTACGCCCCTGTCTAGGGGGTCAGGGTGAAACATACAAAGATAAATTTGCATGTTCCCTCTCCGATCCTCAAACCAAAATCCAGGATTGAGATGTTCCAACAGAATGATATTTATTTTAAACGAAAGAAAGTGTCAAACAAAACATGACACTACAACTCAGGGCGAACCAAGGCCAACATAATAAACAAAATAAGCCATTTCCCACAGAAAGTGTTAGCTAGCCTGATAGAAATAAACAAACCAAAAGATAGTCGCTAACCCTAACTCCCTAATGTGAAAACACTCCAAAGAAAATGGCAGTCCACCCCTACAGATTTAATACTATTTACAAAATATACAATTTATAAACAAAACCACGGCACAAAACCTAACAATTCAAAAATGCTAAATAAGGTTTGGAAACCAAGAACAGCAAACAGGTGCTGATGCCAGAAAGAGCCTCGCTAGCTGTTGGGAACCGTACTTTTAAAACTCCAGGAAGTGTAGGATGGACCAATCAGCTTCCTGTACTGCCCCCCAATCCGGCCAATCAGGCACGGCACCTATAAGAACAAGACAATAAAAAAAAACACATATGGCCAGGACCGTAACATGGTCTACTAGTAATGAAGCACGATGGTTGACAAACCAATAAAGTAGCAAAACAGCAATGAAAGAACAAAATTTGATGAAAATATGGAACAATTTCTATGAATAAATAGGCAGTAACACCAGCTTGTGCTGCCCGTAAACCCAAGCAAAAAAGCTTACAGCACCTGGTATTCCCAGGCGGTCTTCCTACCAAGTACTAACCAGGCCCGGCTCTATTTGGCTGCCGAGATCGGACGAGATCGGGCGCTTAGAGAGCGGTGTGGCCGTAAGCTGCATTTGACATCATCAACAGCTCTTAAAAACGCTGGAGAAGCAGAATGCATGACACTTGCTAAGAAGAAGATAAATGTGGCAAAGTACAAAGTACTATAACTGTACTGGTCTGTTACGCCCCTGTCTAGGGGGTCAGGGTGAAACATACAAAGATAAATTTGCATGTTCCCTCTCCGATCCTCAAACCAAAATCCAGGATTGAGATGTTCCAACAGAATGATATTTATTTTAAACGAAAGAAAGTGTCAAACAAAACATGACACTACAACTCAGGGCGAACCAAGGCCAACATAATAAACAAAATAAGCCATTTCCCACAGAAAGTGTTAGCTAGCCTGATAGAAATAAACAAACCAAAAGATAGTCGCTAACCCTAACTCCCTAATGTGAAAACACTCCAAAGAAAATGGCAGTCCACCCCTACAGATTTAATACTATTTACAAAATATACAATTTATAAACAAAACCACGGCACAAAACCTAACAATTCAAAAATGCTAAATAAGGTTTGGAAACCAAGAACAGCAAACAGGTGCTGATGCCAGAAAGAGCCTCGCTAGCTGTTGGGAACCGTACTTTTAAAACTCCAGGAAGTGTAGGATGGACCAATCAGCTTCCTGTACTGCCCCCCAATCCGGCCAATCAGGCACGGCACCTATAAGAACAAGACAATAAAAAAAAACACATATGGCCAGGACCGTAACATGGTCTACTAGTAATGAAGCACGATGGTTGACAAACCAATAAAGTAGCAAAACAGCAATGAAAGAACAAAATTTGATGAAAATATGGAACAATTTCTATGAATAAATAGGCAGTAACACCAGCTTGTGCTGCCCGTAAACCCAAGCAAAAAAGCTTACAGCACCTGGTATTCCCAGGCGGTCTTCCTACCAAGTACTAACCAGGCCCGGCTCTATTTGGCTGCCGAGATCGGACGAGATCGGGCGCTTAGAGAGCGGTGTGGCCGTAAGCTGCATTTGACATCATCAACAGCTCTTAAAAACGCTGGAGAAGCAGAATGCATGACACTTGCTAAGAAGAAGATAAATGTGGCAAAGTACAAAGTACTATAACTGTACTGGTCTGTTACGCCCCTGTCTAGGGGGTCAGGGTGCAACATACAAAGATAAATTAGCATGTTCCCTCTCCGATCCCCAAACCAAAATCCAGGATCGAGATGTTCCAACAGAATGATATTTATTTTAAACGAAAGAAAGTGACAAACAAAAAATGACACAACTCAGGGCGAACCAAGGCCAACATAATAAACAAAATAAGCCATTTCCCACAGAAAGTGCTAGCTAGCCTGATAGAAATAAACAAACCAAAAGACAGTCGCTAACCCTAACTCCCTAATGTGAAAACGGTCCAAAGAAAATGGCAGTTCACCCCTACAGATTTAATACTATTTACAAAATATACAATTTATAACAAAACCACGTCACAAAACCTAACAATTCAAAAATGCTAAATAAGGTTTGGAAACCAAGAACAGCAAACAGGTGCTGATGCCAGAAAGAGCCTCGCTTGCTGTTGGGAACCGTACTTTTAAAACTCCAGGAAGTGTAGGATGGACCAATCAGCTTCCTGTACTGCCCCCCAATCCGGCCAATCAGGCAGGGCACCTATAAGAACAAGAAAATAAAAACAACACATATGGCCAGGACCGTAACATGGTCTACTAGTAATGAAGCACGATGGTTGGCAAACCAATAAAGTAGCAAAACAGCAATGAAAGAACAAAATTTGATGAAAATATAGAACAATTTCTATGAATAAATAGGCACTAACACCAGCTTGTGCTGCCCGTAAACCCAAGCAAAAAAGCTTACAGCACCTGGTATTCCCAGGCGGTCTTCCTACCAAGTACTAACCAGGCCCGGCTCTATTTGGCTGCCGAGATCGGACGAGATCGGGCGCTTAGAGAGCGGTGTGGCCGTAAGCTGCATTTGACATCATCAACAGCTCTTAAAAACGCTAGAGAAGCAGAATGCATGACACTTGCTAAGAAGAAGATAAATGTGGCAAAGTACAAAGTACTATAACTGTACTGGTCTGTTACGCCCCTGTCTAGGGGGTCAGGGTGCAACATACAAAGATAAATTAGGATGTTCCCTCTCCGATCCTCAAACCAAAATCCAGGATTGAGATGTTCCAACAGAATGATATTTATTTTAAACGAAAGAAAGTGTCAAACAAAACATGACACTACAACTCAGGGCGAACCAAGGCCAACATAATAAACAAAATAAGCCATTTCCCACAGAAAGTGTTAGCTAGCCTGATAGAAATAAACAAACCAAAAGATAGTCGCTAACCCTAACTCCCTAATGTGAAAACACTCCAAAGAAAATGGCAGTTCACCCCTACAGATTTAATACTATTTACAAAATATACAATTTATAAACAAAACCACGGCACAAAACCTAACAATTCAAAAATGCTAAATAAGGTTTGGAAACCAAGAAAAGCAAACAGGTGCTGATGCCAGAAAGAGCCTCGCTAGCTGTTGGGAACCGTACTTTTAAAACTCCAGGAAGTGTAGGATGGACCAATCAGCTTCCTGTACTGCCCCCCAATCCGGCCAATCAGGCAAGGCACCTATAAGAACAACAAAATAAAAACAACACATATGGCCAGGACCGTAACATGGTCTACTAGTAATGAAGCACGATGGTTGGCAAACCAATAAAGTAGCAAAACAGCAATGAAAGAACAAAATTTGATGAAAATATAGAACAATTTCTATGAATAAATAGGCAGTAACACCAGCTTGTGCTGCCCGTAAACCCAAGCAAAAAAGCTTACAGCACCTGGTATTCCCAGGCGGTCTTCCTACCAAGTACTAACCAGGCCCGGCTCTATTTGGCTGCCGAGATCGGACGAGATCGGGCGCTTAGAGAGCGGTGTAGCCGTAAGCTGCATTTGACATCATCAACAGCTCTTAAAAACGCTGGAGAAGCAGAATGCATGACACTTGCTAAGAAGAAGATAAATGTGGCAAAGTACAAAGTACTATAACTGTACTGGTCTGTTACGCCCCTGTCTAGGGGGTCAGGGTGCAACATACAAAGATAAATTAGGATGTTCCCTCTCCGGTCTCCAAACCATAATCCAGGATCGAGATGTTCCAACAGAATGATATTTATTTTAAACGAAAGAAAGTGTCAAACAAAACATGACACTACAACTCAGGGCGAACCAAGGCCAACATAATAAACAAAATAAGCCATTTCCCACAGAAAGTGCTAGCTAGCCTGATAGAAATAAACAAACCAAAAGACAGTCGCTAACCCTAACTCCCTAATGTGAAAACGGTCCAAAGAAAATGGCAGTTCACCCCTACAGATTTAATACTATTTACAAAATATACAATTTATAACAAAACCACGTCACAAAACCTAACAATTCAAAACTGCTAAATAAGGTTTGGAAACCAAGAACAGCAAACAGGTGCTGATGCCAGAAAGAGCCTCGCTTGCTGTTGGGAACCATACTTTTAAAACTCCAGGAAGTGTAGGATGGACCAATCAGCTTCCTGTACTGCCCCCCAATCCGGCCAATCAGGCAGGGCACCTATAAGAACAAGAAAATAAAAACAACACATATGGCCAGGACCGTAACATGGTCTACTAGTAATGAAGCACGATGGTTGGCAAACCAATAAAGTAGCAAAACAGCAATGAAAGAACAAAATTTGATGAAAATATAGAACAATTTCTATGAATAAATAGGCAGTAACACCAGCTTGTGCTGCCCGTAAACCCAAGCAAAAAAGCTTACAGCACCTGGTATTCCCAGGCGGTCTTCCTACCAAGTACTAACCAGGCCCGGCTCTATTTGGCTGCCGAGATCGGACGAGATCGGGCGCTTAGAGAGCGGTGTGGCCGTAAGCTGCATTTGACATCATCAACAGCTCTTAAAAACGCTGGAGAAGCAGAATGCATGACACTTGCTAAGAAGAAGATAAATGTGGCAAAGTACAAAGTACTATAACTGTACTGGTCTGTTACGCCCCTGTCTAGGGGGTCAGGGTGCAACATACAAAGATAAATTAGCATGTTCCCTCTCCGATCCCCAAACCAAAATCCAGGATCGAGATGTTCCAACAGAATGATATTTATTTTAAACGAAAGAAAGTGACAAACGAAGAATGACACAACTCAGGGCGAACCAAGGCCAACATAATAAACAAAATAAGCCATTTCCCACAGAAAGTGCTAGCTAGCCTGATAGAAATAAACAAACCAAAAGACAGTCGCTAACCTTAACTCCCTAATGTGAAAACGGTCCAAAGAAAATGGCAGTTCACCCCTACAGATTTAATACTATTTACAAAATATACAATTTATAACAAAACCACGTCACAAAACCTAACAATTCAAAAATGCTAAATAAGGTTTGGAAACCAAGAACAGCAAACAGGTGCTGATGCCAGAAAGAGCCTCGCTAGCTGTTGGGAACCGTACTTTTAAAACTCCAGGAAGTGTAGGATGGACCAATCAGCTTCCTGTACTGCCCCCCAATCCGGCCAATCAGGCACGGCACCTATAAGAACAAGAAAATAAAAACAACACATATGGCCAGGACCGTAACATGGTCTACTAGTAATGAAGCACGATGGTTGACAAACCAATAAAGTAGCAAAACAGCAATGAAAGAACAAAATTTGATGAAAATATGGAACAATTTCTATGAATAAATAGGCAGTAACACCAGCTTGTGCTGCCCGTAAACCCAAGCAAAAAAGCTTACAGCACCTGGTATTCCCAGGCGGTCTTCCTACCAAGTACTAACCAGGCCCGGCTCTATTTGGCTGCCGAGATCGGACGAGATCGGGCGCTTAGAGAGCGGTGTGGCCGTAAGCTGCATTTGACATCATCAACAGCTCTTAAAAACGCTAGAGAAGCACAATGCATGACACTTGCTAAGAAGAAGATAAATGTGGCAAAGTACAAAGTACTATAACTGTACTGGTCTGTTACGCCCCTGTCTAGGGGGTCAGGGTGCAACATACAAAGATAAATTAGCATGTTCCCTCTCCGATCCCCAAACCAAAATCCAGGATCGAGATGTTCCAACAGAATGATATTTATTTTAAACGAAAGAAAGTGTCAAACAAAACATGACACTACAACTCAGGGCGAACCAAGGCCAACATAATAAACAAAATAAGCCATTTCCCACATAAAGTGTTAGCTAGCCTGATAGAAATAAACAAACCAAAAGACAGTCGCTAACCCTAACTCCCTAATGTGAAAACAGTCCAAAGAAAATGGCAGTTCACCCCTACAGATTTAATACTATTTACAAAATATACAATTTATAAACAAAACCACGGCACAAAACCTAACAATTCAAAAATGCTAAATAAGGTTTGGAAACCAAGAACAGCAAACAGGTGCTGATGCCAGAAAGAGCCTCGCTAGCTGTTGGGAACCGTACTTTTAAAACTCCAGGAAGTGTAGGATGGACCAATCAGCTTCCTGTACTGCCCCCCAATCCGGCCAATCAGGCAGGGCACCTATAAGAACAAGAAAATAAAAACAACACATATGGCCAGGACTGTAACATGGTCTACTAGTAATGAAGCACGATGGTTGGCAAACCAATAAAGTAGCAAAACAGCAATGAAAGAACAAAATTTGATGAAAATATAGAACAATTTCTATGAATAAATAGGCAGTAACACCAGCTTGTGCTGCCCGTAAACCCAAGCAAAGAAGCTTACAGCACGTGGTATTCCCAGGCGGTCTTCCTACCAAGTACTAACCAGGCCCGGCTCTATTTGGCTGCCGAGATCGGACGAGATCGGGAGCTTAGAGAGTGGTGTGGCCGTAAGCTGCTTTTGACATCATCAACAGCTCCTATAAACGCTGGAGAAGCAGAATGCACAACACTTGCTAAGAAGAAGATAAATGTGGCAAAGTACAAAGTACTATAACTGTACTGGTCTGTTACGCCCCTGTCTAGGGGGTCAGGGTGCAACATACAAAGATAAATTAGCATGTTCCCTCTCCGATCCCCAAACCAAAATCCAGGATCGAGATGTTCCAACAGAATGATATTTATTTTAAACGAAAGAAAGTGTCAAACAAAACATGACACTACAACTCAGGGCGAACCAAGGCCAACATAATAAACAAAATAAGCCATTTCCCACAGAAAGTGCTAGCTAGCCTGATAGAAATAAACAAACCAAAAGACAGTCGCTAACCCTAACTCCCTAATGTGAAAACGGTCCAAAGAAAATGGCAGTTCACCCCTACAGATTTAATACTATTTACAAAATATACAATTTATAACAAAACCACGTCACAAAACCTAACAATTCAAAAATGCTAAATAAGGTTTGGAAACCAAGAACAGCAAACAGGTGCTGATGCCAGAAAGAGCCTCGCTTGCTGTTGGGAACCGTACTTTTAAAACTCCAGGAAGTGTAGGATGGACCAATCAGCTTCCTGTACTGCCCCCCAATCCGGCCAATCAGGCAGGGCACCTATAAGAACAAGAAAATAAAAACAACACATATGGCCAGGACCGTAACATGGTCTACTAGTAATGAAGCACGATGGTTGGCAAACCAATAAAGTAGCAAAACAGCAATGAAAGAACAAAATTTGATGAAAATATAGAACAATTTCTATGAATAAATAGGCAGTAACACCAGCTTGTGCTGCCCGTAAACCCAAGCAAAAAAGCTTACAGCACCTGGTATTCCCAGGCGGTCTTCCTACCAAGTACTAACCAGGCCCGGCTCTATTTGGCTGCCGAGATCGGACGAGATCGGGCGCTTAGAGAGCGGTGTGGCCGTAAGCTGCATTTGACATCATCAACAGCTCTTAAAAACGCTAGAGAAGCAGAATGCATGACACTTGCTAAGAAGGAGATAAATGTGGCAAAGTACAAAGTACTATAACTGTACTGGTCTGTTACGCCCCTGTCTAGGGGGTCAGGGTGCAACATACAAAGATAAATTAGCATGTTCCCTCTCCGATCCCCAAACCAAAATCCAGGATCGAGATGTTCCAACAGAATGATATTTATTTTAAACGAAAGAAAGTGTCAAACAAAACATGACACTACAACTCAGGGCGAACCAAGGCCAACATAATAAACAAAATAAGCCATTTCCCACAGAAAGTGCTAGCTAGCCTGATAGAAATAAACAAACCAAAAGACAGTCGCTAACCCTAACTCCCTAATGTGAAAACGGTCCAAAGAAAATGGCAGTTCACCCCTACAGATTTAATACTATTTACAAAATATACAATTTATAACAAAACCACGGCACAAAACCTAACAATTCAAAAATGCTAAATAAGGTTTGGAAACCAAGAACAGCAAACAAGTGCTGATGCCAGAAAGAGCCTCGCTAGCTGTTGGGAACCGTACTTTTAAAACTCCAGGAAGTGTAGGATGGACCAATAAGCTTCTTGTACTGCCCCTCAATCCGGCCAATCAGGCAGGGCACCTATAAGAATAAGAAAATAAAAACAACACATATGGCCAGGACCGTAACATGGTCTACTAGTAATGAAGCACGATGGTTGGCAAACCAATAAAGTAGCAAAACAGCAATGAAAGAACAAAATTTGATGAAAATATAGAACAATTTCTATGAATAAATAGGCAGTAACACCAGCTTGTGCTGCCCGTAAACCCAAGCAAAAAAGCTTACAGCACCTGGTATTCCCAGGCGGTCTTCCTACCAAGTACTAACCAGGCCCGGCTCTATTTGGCTGCCGAGATCGGACGAGATCGGGCGCTTAGAGAGCGGTGTGGCCGTAAGCTGCATTTGACATCATCAACAGCTCTTAAAAACGCTGGAGAAGCAGAATGCATGACACTTGCTAAGAAGAAGATAAATGTGGCAAAGTACAAAGTACTATAACTGTACTGGTCTTTTACGCCCCTGTCTAGGGGGTCAGGGTGCAACATACAAAGATAAATTAGGATGTTCCCTCTCCGGTCTCCAAACCAAAATCCAGGATCGAGATGTTCCAACAGAATGATATTTATTTTAAACGAAAGAAAGTGTCAAAAAAAACATGACACTACAACTCAGGGCGAACCAAGGCCAACATAATAAACAAAATAAGCCATTTCCCACAGAAAGTGTTAGCTAGCCTGATAGAAATAAACAAACCAAAAGATAGTCGCTAACCCTAACTCCCTAATGTGAAAACACTCCAAAGAAAATGGCAGTCCACCCCTACAGATTTAATACTATTTACAAAATATACAATTTATAAACAAAACCACGGCAAAAAACCTAACAATTCAAAAATGCTAAATAAGGTTTGGAAACCAAGAACAGCAAAGAGGTGCTGATGCCAGAAAGAGCCTCGCTAGCTGTTGGGAACCGTACTTTTAAAACTCCAGGAAGTGTAGGATGGACCAATCAGCTTCCTGTACTGCCCCCCAATCCGGCCAATCAGGCAGGGCACCTATAAGAACAAGAAAATAAAAACAACACATATGGCCAGGACCGTAACATGGTCTACTAGTAATGAAGCACGATGGTTGGCAAACCAATAAAGTAGCAAAACAGCAATGAAAGAACAAAATTTGATGAAAATATAGAACAATTTCTATGAATAAATAGGCACTAACACCAGCTTGTGCTGCCCGTAAACCCAAGCAAAAAAGCTTACAGCACCTGGTATTCCCAGGCGGTCTTCCTACCAAGTACTAACCAGGCCCGGCTCTATTTGGCTGCCGAGATCGGACGAGATCGGGCGCTTAGAGAGCGGTGTGGCCGTAAGCTGCATTTGACATCATCAACAGCTCTTAAAAACGCTAGAGAAGCAGAATGCATGACACTTGCTAAGAAGAAGATAAATGTGGCAAAGTACAAAGTACTATAACTGTACTGGTCTGTTACGCCCCTGTCTAGGGGGTCAGGGTGCAACATACAAAGATAAATTAGGATGTTCCCTCTCCGATCCTCAAACCAAAATCCAGGATTGAGATGTTCCAACAGAATGATATTTATTTTAAACGAAAGAAAGTGTCAAACAAAACATGACACTACAACTCAGGGCGAACCAAGGCCAACATAATAAACAAAATAAGCCATTTCCCACAGAAAGTGTTAGCTAGCCTGATAGAAATAAACAAACCAAAAGATAGTCGCTAACCCTAACTCCCTAATGTGAAAACACTCCAAAGAAAATGGCAGTTCACCCCTACAGATTTAATACTATTTACAAAATATACAATTTATAAACAAAACCACGGCACAAAACCTAACAATTCAAAAATGCTAAATAAGGTTTGGAAACCAAGAAAAGCAAACAGGTGCTGATGCCAGAAAGAGCCTCGCTAGCTGTTGGGAACCGTACTTTTAAAACTCCAGGAAGTGTAGGATGGACCAATCAGCTTCCTGTACTGCCCCCCAATCCGGCCAATCAGGCAAGGCACCTATAAGAACAACAAAATAAAAACAACACATATGGCCAGGACCGTAACATGGTCTACTAGTAATGAAGCACGATGGTTGGCAAACCAATAAAGTAGCAAAACAGCAATGAAAGAACAAAATTTGATGAAAATATAGAACAATTTCTATGAATAAATAGGCAGTAACACCAGCTTGTGCTGCCCGTAAACCCAAGCAAAAAAGCTTACAGCACCTGGTATTCCCAGGCGGTCTTCCTACCAAGTACTAACCAGGCCCGGCTCTATTTGGCTGCCGAGATCGGACGAGATCGGGCGCTTAGAGAGCGGTGTGGCCGTAAGCTGCATTTGACATCATCAACAGCTCTTAAAAACGCTGGAGAAGCAGAATGCATGACACTTGCTAAGAAGAAGATAAATGTGGCAAAGTACAAAGTACTATAACTGTACTGGTCTGTTACGCCCCTGTCTAGGGGGTCAGGGTGCAACATACAAAGATAAATTAGGATGTTCCCTCTCCGGTCTCCAAACCATAATCCAGGATCGAGATGTTCCAACAGAATGATATTTATTTTAAACGAAAGAAAGTGTCAAACAAAACATGACACTACAACTCAGGGCGAACCAAGGCCAACATAATAAACAAAATAAGCCATTTCCCACAGAAAGTGCTAGCTAGCCTGATAGAAATAAACAAACCAAAAGACAGTCGCTAACCCTAACTCCCTAATGTGAAAACGGTCCAAAGAAAATGGCAGTTCACCCCTACAGATTTAATACTATTTACAAAATATACAATTTATAACAAAACCACGTCACAAAACCTAACAATTCAAAAATGCTAAATAAGGTTTGGAAACCAAGAACAGCAAACAGGTGCTGATGCCAGAAAGAGCCTCGCTTGCTGTTGGGAACCATACTTTTAAAACTCCAGGAAGTGTAGGATGGACCAATCAGCTTCCTGTACTGCCCCCCAATCCGGCCAATCAGGCAGGGCACCTATAAGAACAAGAAAATAAAAACAACACATATGGCCAGGACCGTAACATGGTCTACTAGTAATGAAGCACGATGGTTGGCAAACCAATAAAGTAGCAAAACAGCAATGAAAGAACAAAATTTGATGAAAATATAGAACAATTTCTATGAATAAATAGGCAGTAACACCAGCTTGTGCTGCCCGTAAACCCAAGCAAAAAAGCTTACAGCACCTGGTATTCCCAGGCGGTCTTCCTACCAAGTACTAACCAGGCCCGGCTCTATTTGGCTGCCGAGATCGGACGAGATCGGGCGCTTAGAGAGCGATGTGGCCGTAAGCTGCATTTGACATCATCAACAGCTCTTAAAAACGCTAGAGAAGCAGAATGCATGACACTTGCTAAGAAGAAGATAAATGTGGCAAAGTACAAAGTACTATAACTGTACTGGTCTGTTACACCCCTGTGTAGGGGGTCAGGGTGCAACATACAAAGATAAATTAGCATGTTCCCTCTCCGATCCCCAAACCAAAATCCAGGATCGAGATGTTCCAACAGAATGATATTTATTTTAAACGAAAGAAAGTGTCAAACAAAACATGACACTACAACTCAGGGCGAACCAAGGCCAACATAATAAACAAAATAAGCCATTTCCCACAGAAAGTGCTAGCTAGCCTGATAGAAATAAACAAACCAAAAGACAGTCGCTAACCCTAACTCCCTAATGTGAAAACAGTCCAAAGAAAATGGCAGTTCACCCCTACAGATTTAATACTATTTACAAAATATACAATTTATAAACAAAACCACGGCACAAAACCTAACAATTCAAAAATGCTAAATAAGGTTTGGAAACCAAGAACAGCAAACAGGTGCTGATGCCAGAAAGAGCCTCGCTAGCTGTTGGGAACCGTACTTTTAAAACTCCAGGAAGTGTAGGATGGACCAATCAGCTTCCTGTACTGACCCCCAATCCGGCCAATCAGGCAGGGCACCTATAAGAACAACAAAATAAAAACAACACATATGGCCAGGACCGTAACATGGTCTACTAGTAATGAAGCACGATGGTTGGCAAACCAATAAAGTAGCAAAACAGCAATGAAAGAACAAAATTTGATGAAAATATAGAACAATTTCTATGAATAAATAGGCAGTAACACCAGCTTGTGCTGCCCGTAAACCCAAGCAAAAAAGCTTACAGCACCTGGTATTCCCAGGCGGTCTTCCTACCAAGTACTAACCAGGCCCGGCTCTATTTGGCTGCCGAGATCGGACGAGATCGGGCGCTTAGAGAGCGGTGTGGCCGTAAGCTGCATTTGACATCATCAACAGCTCTTAAAAACGCTGGAGAAGCAGAATGCATGACACTTGCTAAGAAGAAGATAAATGTGGCAAAGTACAAAGTACTATAACTGTACTGGTCTGTTACGCCCCTGTCTAGGGGGTCAGGGTGCAACATACAAAGATAAATTAGCATGTTCCCTCTCCGATCCCCAAACCAAAATCCAGGATCGAGATGTTCCAACAGAATGATATTTATTTTAAACGAAAGAAAGTGACAAACGAAGAATGACACAACTCAGGGCGAACCAAGGCCAACATAATAAACAAAATAAGCCATTTCCCACAGAAAGTGCTAGCTAGCCTGATAGAAATAAACAAACCAAAAGACAGTCGCTAACCTTAACTCCCTAATGTGAAAACGGTCCAAAGAAAATGGCAGTTCACCCCTACAGATTTAATACTATTTACAAAATATACAATTTATAACAAAACCACGTCACAAAACCTAACAATTCAAAAATGCTAAATAAGGCTTGGAAACCAAGAACAGCAAACAGGTGCTGATGCCAGAAAGAGCCTCGCTAGCTGTTGGGAACCGTACTTTTAAAACTCCAGGAAGTGTAGGATGGACCAATCAGCTTCCTGTACTGCCCCCCAATCCGGCCAATCAGGCACGGCACCTATAAGAACAAGAAAATAAAAACAACACATATGGCCAGGACCGTAACATGGTCTACTAGTAATGAAGCACGATGGTTGACAAACCAATAAAGTAGCAAAACAGCAATGAAAGAACAAAATTTGATGAAAATATGGAACAATTTCTATGAATAAATAGGCAGTAACACCAGCTTGTGCTGCCCGTAAACCCAAGCAAAAAAGCTTACAGCACCTGGTATTCCCAGGCGGTCTTCCTACCAAGTACTAACCAGGCCCGGCTCTATTTGGCTGCCGAGATCGGACGAGATCGGGCGCTTAGAGAGCGGTGTGGCCGTAAGCTGCATTTGACATCATCAACAGCTCTTAAAAACGCTAGAGAAGCACAATGCATGACACTTGCTAAGAAGAAGATAAATGTGGCAAAGTACAAAGTACTATAACTGTACTGGTCTGTTACGCCCCTGTCTAGGGGGTCAGGGTGCAACATACAAAGATAAATTAGCATGTTCCCTCTCCGATCCCCAAACCAAAATCCAGGATCGAGATGTTCCAACAGAATGATATTTATTTTAAACGAAAGAAAGTGTCAAACAAAACATGACACTACAACTCAGGGCGAACCAAGGCCAACATAATAAACAAAATAAGCCATTTCCCACATAAAGTGTTAGCTAGCCTGATAGAAATAAACAAACCAAAAGACAGTCGCTAACCCTAACTCCCTAATGTGAAAACAGTCCAAAGAAAATGGCAGTTCACCCCTACAGATTTAATACTATTTACAAAATATACAATTTATAAACAAAACCACGGCACAAAACCTAACAATTCAAAAATGCTAAATAAGGTTTGGAAACCAAGAACAGCAAACAGGTGCTGATGCCAGAAAGAGCCTCGCTAGCTGTTGGGAACCGTACTTTTAAAACTCCAGGAAGTGTAGGATGGACCAATCAGCTTCCTGTACTGCCCCCCAATCCGGCCAATCAGGCAGGGCACCTATAAGAACAAGAAAATAAAAACAACACATATGGCCAGGACTGTAACATGGTCTACTAGTAATGAAGCACGATGGTTGGCAAACCAATAAAGTAGCAAAACAGCAATGAAAGAACAAAATTTGATGAAAATATAGAACAATTTCTATGAATAAATAGGCAGTAACACCAGCTTGTGCTGCCCGTAAACCCAAGCAAAGAAGCTTACAGCACGTGGTATTCCCAGGCGGTCTTCCTACCAAGTACTAACCAGGCCCGGCTCTATTTGGCTGCCGAGATCGGACGAGATCGGGCGCTTAGAGAGTGGTGTGGCCGTAAGCTGCTTTTGACATCATCAACAGCTCCTAAAAACGCTGGAGAAGCAGAATGCACAACACTTGCTAAGAAGAAGATAAATGTGGCAAAGTACAAAGTACTATAACTGTACTGGTCTGTTACGCCCCTGTCTAGGGGGTCAGGGTGCAACATACAAAGATAAATTAGCATGTTCCCTCTCCGATCCCCAAACCAAAATCCAGGATCGAGATGTTCCAACAGAATGATATTTATTTTAAACGAAAGAAAGTGTCAAAAAAAACATGACACTACAACTCAGGGCGAACCAAGGCCAACATAATAAACAAAATAAGCCATTTCCCACAGAAAGTGTTAGCTAGCCTGATAGAAATAAACAAACCAAAAGATAGTCGCTAACCCTAACTCCCTAATGTGAAAACACTCCAAAGAAAATGGCAGTCCACCCCTACAGATTTAATACTATTTACAAAATATACAATTTATAAACAAAACCACGGCAAAAAACCTAACAATTCAAAAATGCTAAATAAGGTTTGGAAACCAAGAACAGCAAACAGGTGCTGATGCCAGAAAGAGCCTCGCTAGCTGTTGGGAACCGTACTTTTAAAACTCCAGGAAGTGTAGGATGGACCAATCAGCTTCCTGTACTGCCCCCCAATCCGGCCAATCAGGCAGGGCACCTATAAGAACAAGAAAATAAAAACAACACATATGGCCAGGACCGTAACATGGTCTACTAGTAATGAAGCACGATGGTTGGCAAACCAATAAAGTAGCAAAACAGCAATGAAAGAACAAAATTTGATGAAAATATAGAACAATTTCTATGAATAAATAGGCAGTAACACCAGCTTGTGCTGCCCGTAAACCCAAGCAAAAAAGCTTACAGCACGTGGTATTCCCAGGCGGTCTTCCTACCAAGTACTAACCAGGCCCGGCTCTATTTGGCTGCCGAGATCGGACGAGATCGGGCGCTTAGAGAGCGGTGTGGCCGTAAGCTGCATTTGACATCATCAACAGCTCTTAAAAACGCTGGAGAAGCAGAATGCATGACACTTGCTAAGAAGAAGATAAATGTGGCAAAGTACAAAGTACTATAACTGTACTGGTCTGTTACGCCCCTGTCTAGGGGGTCAGGGTGCAACATACAAAGATAAATTAGCATGTTCCCTCTCCGATCCCCAAACCAAAATCCAGGATCGAGATGTTCCAACAGAATGATATTTATTTTAAACGAAAGAAAGTGACAAACAAAAAATGACACAACTCAGGGCGAACCAAGGCCAACATAATAAACAAAATAAGCCATTTCCCACAGAAAGTGCTAGCTAGCCTGATAGAAATAAACAAACCAAAAGACAGTCGCTAACCCTAACTCCCTAATGTGAAAACGGTCCAAAGAAAATGGCAGTTCACCCCTACAGATTTAATACTATTTACAAAATATACAATTTATAACAAAACCACGTCACAAAACCTAACAATTCAAAAATGCTAAATAAGGTTTGGAAACCAAGAACAGCAAACAGGTGCTGATGCCAGAAAGAGCCTCGCTTGCTGTTGGGAACCGTACTTTTAAAACTCCAGGAAGTGTAGGATGGACCAATCAGCTTCCTGTACTGCCCCCCAATCCGGCCAATCAGGCAGGGCACCTATAAGAACAAGAAAATAAAAACAACACATATGGCCAGGACCGTAACATGGTCTACTAGTAATGAAGCACGATGGTTGGCAAACCAATAAAGTAGCAAAACAGCAATGAAAGAACAAAATTTGATGAAAATATAGAACAATTTCTATGAATAAATAGGCACTAACACCAGCTTGTGCTGCCCGTAAACCCAAGCAAAAAAGCTTACAGCACCTGGTATTCCCAGGCGGTCTTCCTACCAAGTACTAACCAGGCCCGGCTCTATTTGGCTGCCGAGATCGGACGAGATCGGGCGCTTAGAGAGCGGTGTGGCCGTAAGCTGCATTTGACATCATCAACAGCTCTTAAAAACGCTAGAGAAGCAGAATGCATGACACTTGCTAAGAAGAAGATAAATGTGGCAAAGTACAAAGTACTATAACTGTACTGGTCTGTTACGCCCCTGTCTAGGGGGTCAGGGTGCAACATACAAAGATAAATTAGGATGTTCCCTCTCCGATCCTCAAACCAAAATCCAGGATTGAGATGTTCCAACAGAATGATATTTATTTTAAACGAAAGAAAGTGTCAAACAAAACATGACACTACAACTCAGGGCGAACCAAGGCCAACATAATAAACAAAATAAGCCATTTCCCACAGAAAGTGTTAGCTAGCCTGATAGAAATAAACAAACCAAAAGATAGTCGCTAACCCTAACTCCCTAATGTGAAAACACTCCAAAGAAAATGGCAGTTCACCCCTACAGATTTAATACTATTTACAAAATATACAATTTATAAACAAAACCACGGCACAAAACCTAACAATTCAAAAATGCTAAATAAGGTTTGGAAACCAAGAAAAGCAAACAGGTGCTGATGCCAGAAAGAGCCTCGCTAGCTGTTGGGAACCGTACTTTTAAAACTCCAGGAAGTGTAGGATGGACCAATCAGCTTCCTGTACTGCCCCCCAATCCGGCCAATCAGGCAAGGCACCTATAAGAACAACAAAATAAAAACAACACATATGGCCAGGACCGTAACATGGTCTACTAGTAATGAAGCACGATGGTTGGCAAACCAATAAAGTAGCAAAACAGCAATGAAAGAACAAAATTTGATGAAAATATAGAACAATTTCTATGAATAAATAGGCAGTAACACCAGCTTGTGCTGCCCGTAAACCCAAGCAAAAAAGCTTACAGCACCTGGTATTCCCAGGCGGTCTTCCTACCAAGTACTAACCAGGCCCGGCTCTATTTGGCTGCCGAGATCGGACGAGATCGGGCGCTTAGAGAGCGGTGTGGCCGTAAGCTGCATTTGACATCATCAACAGCTCTTAAAAACGCTAGAGAAGCAGAATGCATGACACTTGCTAAGAAGAAGATAAATGTGGCAAAGTACAAAGTACTATAACTGTACTGGTCTGTTACGCCCCTGTCTAGGGGGTCAGGGTGCAACATACAAAGATAAATTAGCATGTTCCCTCTCCGATCCCCAAACCAAAATCCAGGATCGAGATGTTCCAACAGAATGATATTTATTTTAAACGAAAGAAAGTGTCAAACAAAACATGACACTACAACTCAGGGCGAACCAAGGCCAACATAATAAACAAAATAAGCCATTTCCCACATAAAGTGTTAGCTAGCCTGATAGAAATAAACAAACCAAAAGACAGTCGCTAACCCTAACTCCCTAATGTGAAAACAGTCCAAAGAAAATGGCAGTTCACCCCTACAGATTTAATACTATTTACAAAATATACAATTTATAAACAAAACCACGTCACAAAACCTAACAATTCAAAAATGCTAAATAAGGTTTGGAAACCAAGAAAAGCAAACAGGTGCTGATGCCAGAAAGAGCCTCGCTAGCTGTTGGGAACCGTACTTTTAAAACTCCAGGAAGTGTAGGATGGACCAATCAGCTTCCTGTACTGCCCCCCAATCCGGCCAATCAGGCAAGGCACCTATAAGAACAACAAAATAAAAACAACACATATGGCCAGGACCGTAACATGGTCTACTAGTAATGAAGCACGATGGTTGGCAAACCAATAAAGTAGCAAAACAGCAATGAAAGAACAAAATTTGATGAAAATATAGAACAATTTCTATGAATAAATAGGCAGTAACACCAGCTTGTGCTGCCCGTAAACCCAAGCAAAAAAGCTTACAGCACCTGGTATTCCCAGGCGGTCTTCCTACCAAGTACTAACCAGGCCCGGCTCTATTTGGCTGCCGAGATCGGACGAGATCGGGCGCTTAGAGAGCGGTGTGGCCGTAAGCTGCATTTGACATCATCAACAGCTCTTAAAAACGCTGGAGAAGCAGAATGCATGACACTTGCTAAGAAGAAGATAAATGTGGCAAAGTACAAAGTACTATAACTGTACTGGTCTGTTACGCCCCTGTCTAGGGGGTCAGGGTGCAACATACAAAGATAAATTAGGATGTTCCCTCTCCGGTCTCCAAACCATAATCCAGGATCGAGATGTTCCAACAGAATGATATTTATTTTAAACGAAAGAAAGTGTCAAACAAAACATGACACTACAACTCAGGGCGAACCAAGGCCAACATAATAAACAAAATAAGCCATTTCCCACAGAAAGTGCTAGCTAGCCTGATAGAAATAAACAAACCAAAAGACAGTCGCTAACCCTAACTCCCTAATGTGAAAACGGTCCAAAGAAAATGGCAGTTCACCCCTACAGATTTAATACTATTTACAAAATATACAATTTATAACAAAACCACGTCACAAAACCTAACAATTCAAAAATGCTAAATAAGGTTTGGAAACCAAGAACAGCAAACAGGTGCTGATGCCAGAAAGAGCCTCGCTTGCTGTTGGGAACCATACTTTTAAAACTCCAGGAAGTGTAGGATGGACCAATCAGCTTCCTGTACTGCCCCCCAATCCGGCCAATCAGGCAGGGCACCTATAAGAACAAGAAAATAAAAACAACACATATGGCCAGGACCGTAACATGGTCTACTAGTAATGAAGCACGATGGTTGGCAAACCAATAAAGTAGCAAAACAGCAATGAAAGAACAAAATTTGATGAAAATATAGAACAATTTCTATGAATAAATAGGCATTAACACCAGCTTGTGCTGCCCGTAAACCCAAGCAAAAAAGCTTACAGCACCTGGTATTCCCAGGCGGTCTTCCTACCAAGTACTAACCAGGCCCGGCTCTATTTGGCTGCCGAGATCGGACGAGATCGGGCGCTTAGAGAGCGGTGTGGCCGTAAGCTGCATTTGACATCATCAACAGCTCTTAAAAACGCTGGAGAAGCAGAATGCATGACACTTGCTAAGAAGAAGATAAATGTGGCAAAGTACAAAGTACTATAACTGTACTGGTCTGTTACGCCCCTGTCTAGGGGGTCAGGGTGCAACATACAAAGATAAATTAGCATGTTCCCTCTCCGATCCCCAAACCAAAATCCAGGATCGAGATGTTCCAACAGAATGATATTTATTTTAAACGAAAGAAAGTGACAAACGAAGAATGACACAACTCAGGGCGAACCAAGGCCAACATAATAAACAAAATAAGCCATTTCCCACAGAAAGTGCTAGCTAGCCTGATAGAAATAAACAAACCAAAAGACAGTCGCTAACCTTAACTCCCTAATGTGAAAACGGTCCAAAGAAAATGGCAGTTCACCCCTACAGATTTAATACTATTTACAAAATATACAATTTATAACAAAACCACGTCACAAAACCTAACAATTCAAAAATGCTAAATAAGGTTTGGAAACCAAGAACAGCAAACAGGTGCTGATGCCAGAAAGAGCCTCGCTAGCTGTTGGGAACCGTACTTTTAAAACTCCAGGAAGTGTAGGATGGACCAATCAGCTTCCTGTACTGCCCCCCAATCCGGCCAATCAGGCACGGCACCTATAAGAACAAGAAAATAAAAACAACACATATGGCCAGGACCGTAACATGGTCTACTAGTAATGAAGCACGATGGTTGACAAACCAATAAAGTAGCAAAACAGCAATGAAAGAACAAAATTTGATGAAAATATGGAACAATTTCTATGAATAAATAGGCAGTAACACCAGCTTGTGCTGCCCGTAAACCCAAGCAAAAAAGCTTACAGCACCTGGTATTCCCAGGCGGTCTTCCTACCAAGTACTAACCAGGCCCGGCTCTATTTGGCTGCCGAGATCGGACGAGATCGGGCGCTTAGAGAGCGGTGTGGCCGTAAGCTGCATTTGACATCATCAACAGCTCTTAAAAACGCTAGAGAAGCACAATGCATGACACTTGCTAAGAAGAAGATAAATGTGGCAAAGTACAAAGTACTATAACTGTACTGGTCTGTTACGCCCCTGTCTAGGGGGTCAGGGTGCAACATACAAAGATAAATTAGCATGTTCCCTCTCCGATCCCCAAACCAAAATCCAGGATCGAGATGTTCCAACAGAATGATATTTATTTTAAACGAAAAAAAGTGTCAAACAAAACATGACACTACAACTCAGGGCGAACCAAGGCCAACATAATAAACAAAATAAGCCATTTCCCACATAAAGTGTTAGCTAGCCTGATAGAAATAAACAAACCAAAAGACAGTCGCTAACCCTAACTCCCTAATGTGAAAACAGTCCAAAGAAAATGGCAGTTCACCCCTACAGATTTAATACTATTTACAAAATATACAATTTATAAACAAAACCACGGCACAAAACCTAACAATTCAAAAATGCTAAATAAGGTTTGGAAACCAAGAACAGCAAACAGGTGCTGATGCCAGAAAGAGCCTCGCTAGCTGTTGGGAACCGTACTTTTAAAACTCCAGGAAGTGTAGGATGGACCAATCAGCTTCCTGTACTGCCCCCCAATCCGGCCAATCAGGCAGGGCACCTATAAGAACAAGAAAATAAAAACAACACATATGGCCAGGACTGTAACATGGTCTACTAGTAATGAAGCACGATGGTTGGCAAACCAATAAAGTAGCAAAACAGCAATGAAAGAACAAAATTTGATGAAAATATAGAACAATTTCTATGAATAAATAGGCAGTAACACCAGCTTGTGCTGCCCGTAAACCCAAGCAAAGAAGCTTACAGCACGTGGTATTCCCAGGCGGTCTTCCTACCAAGTACTAACCAGGCCCGGCTCTATTTGGCTGCCGAGATCGGACGAGATCGGGAGCTTAGAGAGTGGTGTGGCCGTAAGCTGCTTTTGACATCATCAACAGCTCCTAAAAACGCTGGAGAAGCAGAATGCACAACACTTGCTAAGAAGAAGATAAATGTGGCAAAGTACAAAGTACTATAACTGTACTGGTCTGTTACGCCCCTGTCTAGGGGGTCAGGGTGCAACATACAAAGATAAATTAGCATGTTCCCTCTCCGATCCCCAAACCAAAATCCAGGATCGAGATGTTCCAACAGAATGATATTTATTTTAAACGAAAGAAAGTGTCAAACAAAACATGACACTACAACTCAGGGCGAACCAAGGCCAACATAATAAAGAAAATAAGCCATTTCCCACAGAAAGTGCTAGCTAGCCTGATAGAAATAAACAAACCAAAAGACAGTCGCTAACCCTAACTCCCTAATGTGAAAACGGTCCAAAGAAAATGGCAGTTCACCCCTACAGATTTAATACTATTTACAAAATATACAATTTATAACAAAACCACGTCACAAAACCTAACAATTCAAAAATGCTAAATAAGGTTTGGAAACCAAGAACAGCAAACAGGTGCTGATGCCAGAAAGAGCCTCGCTTGCTGTTGGGAACCGTACTTTTAAAACTCCAGGAAGTGTAGGATGGACCAATCAGCTTCCTGTACTGCCCCCCAATCCGGCCAATCAGGCAGGGCACCTATAAGAACAAGAAAATAAAAACAACACATATGGCCAGGACCGTAACATGGTCTACTAGTAATGAAGCACGATGGTTGGCAAACCAATAAAGTAGCAAAACAGCAATGAAAGAACAAAATTTGATGAAAATATAGAACAATTTCTATGAATAAATAGGCAGTAACACCAGCTTGTGCTGCCCGTAAACCCAAGCAAAAAAGCTTACAGCACCTGGTATTCCCAGGCGGTCTTCCTACCAAGTACTAACCAGGCCCGGCTCTATTTGGCTGCCGAGATCGGACGAGATCGGGCGCTTAGAGAGCGGTGTGGCCGTAAGCTGCATTTGACATCATCAACAGCTCTTAAAAACGCTAGAGAAGCAGAATGCATGACACTTGCTAAGAAGGAGATAAATGTGGCAAAGTACAAAGTACTATAACTGTACTGGTCTGTTACGCCCCTGTCTAGGGGGTCAGGGTGCAACATACAAAGATAAATTAGCATGTTCCCTCTCCGATCCCCAAACCAAAATCCAGGATCGAGATGTTCCAACAGAATGATATTTATTTTAAACGAAAGAAAGTGTCAAACAAAACATGACACTACAACTCAGGGCGAACCAAGGCCAACATAATAAACAAAATAAGCCATTTCCCACAGAAAGTGCTAGCTAGCCTGATAGAAATAAACAAACCAAAAGACAGTCGCTAACCCTAACTCCCTAATGTGAAAACGGTCCAAAGAAAATGGCAGTTCACCCCTACAGATTTAATACTATTTACAAAATATACAATTTATAACAAAACCACGGCACAAAACCTAACAATTCAAAAATGCTAAATAAGGTTTGGAAACCAAGAACAGCAAACAGGTGCTGATGCCAGAAAGAGCCTCGCTTGCTGTTGGGAACCGTACTTTTAAAACTCCAGGAAGTGTAGGATGGACCAATCAGCTTCCTGTACTGCCCCCCAATCCGGCCAATCAGGCAGGGCACCTATAAGAACAAGAAAATAAAAACAACACATATGGCCAGGACCGTAACATGGTCTACTAGTAATGAAGCACGATGGTTGGCAAACCAATAAAGTAGCAAAACAGCAATGAAAGAACAAAATTTGATGAAAATATAGAACAATTTCTATGAATAAATAGGCACTAACACCAGCTTGTGCTGCCCGTAAACCCAAGCAAAAAAGCTTACAGCACCTGGTATTCCCAGGCGGTCTTCCTACCAAGTACTAACCAGGCCCGGCTCTATTTGGCTGCCGAGATCGGACGAGATCGGGCGCTTAGAGAGCGGTGTGGCCGTAAGCTGCATTTGACATCATCAACAGCTCTTAAAAACGCTAGAGAAGCAGAATGCATGACACTTGCTAAGAAGAAGATAAATGTGGCAAAGTACAAAGTACTATAACTGTACTGGTCTGTTACGCCCCTGTCTAGGGGGTCAGGGTGCAACATACAAAGATAAATTAGGATGTTCCCTCTCCGATCCTCAAACCAAAATCCAGGATTGAGATGTTCCAACAGAATGATATTTATTTTAAACGAAAGAAAGTGTCAAACAAAACATGACACTACAACTCAGGGCGAACCAAGGCCAACATAATAAACAAAATAAGCCATTTCCCACAGAAAGTGTTAGCTAGCCTGATAGAAATAAACAAACCAAAAGATAGTCGCTAACCCTAACTCCCTAATGTGAAAACACTCCAAAGAAAATGGCAGTTCACCCCTACAGATTTAATACTATTTACAAAATATACAATTTATAAACAAAACCACGGCACAAAACCTAACAATTCAAAAATGCTAAATAAGGTTTGGAAACCAAGAAAAGCAAACAGGTGCTGATGCCAGAAAGAGCCTCGCTAGCTGTTGGGAACCGTACTTTTAAAACTCCAGGAAGTGTAGGATGGACCAATCAGCTTCCTGTACTGCCCCCCAATCCGGCCAATCAGGCAAGGCACCTATAAGAACAACAAAATAAAAACAACACATATGGCCAGGACCGTAACATGGTCTACTAGTAATGAAGCACGATGGTTGGCAAACCAATAAAGTAGCAAAACAGCAATGAAAGAACAAAATTTGATGAAAATATAGAACAATTTCTATGAATAAATAGGCAGTAACACCAGCTTGTGCTGCCCGTAAACCCAAGCAAAAAAGCTTACAGCACCTGGTATTCCCAGGCGGTCTTCCTACCAAGTACTAACCAGGCCCGGCTCTATTTGGCTGCCGAGATCGGACGAGATCGGGCGCTTAGAGAGCGGTGTGGCCGTAAGCTGCATTTGACATCATCAACAGCTCTTAAAAACGCTGGAGAAGCAGAATGCATGACACTTGCTAAGAAGAAGATAAATGTGGCAAAGTACAAAGTACTATAACTGTACTGGTCTGTTACGCCCCTGTCTAGGGGGTCAGGGTGCAACATACAAAGATAAATTAGGATGTTCCCTCTCCGGTCTCCAAACCATAATCCAGGATCGAGATGTTCCAACAGAATGATATTTATTTTAAACGAAAGAAAGTGTCAAACAAAACATGACACTACAACTCAGGGCGAACCAAGGCCAACATAATAAACAAAATAAGCCATTTCCCACAGAAAGTGCTAGCTAGCCTGATAGAAATAAACAAACCAAAAGACAGTCGCTAACCCTAACTCCCTAATGTGAAAACGGTCCAAAGAAAATGGCAGTTCACCCCTACAGATTTAATACTATTTACAAAATATACAATTTATAACAAAACCACGTCACAAAACCTAACAATTCAAAAATGCTAAATAAGGTTTGGAAACCAAGAACAGCAAACAGGTGCTGATGCCAGAAAGAGCCTCGCTTGCTGTTGGGAACCATACTTTTAAAACTCCAGGAAGTGTAGGATGGACCAATCAGCTTCCTGTACTGCCCCCCAATCCGGCCAATCAGGCAGGGCACCTATAAGAACAAGAAAATAAAAACAACACATATGGCCAGGACCGTAACATGGTCTACTAGTAATGAAGCACGATGGTTGGCAAACCAATAAAGTAGCAAAACAGCAATGAAAGAACAAAATTTGATGAAAATATAGAACAATTTCTATGAATAAATAGGCAGTAACACCAGCTTGTGCTGCCCGTAAACCCAAGCAAAAAAGCTTACAGCACCTGGTATTCCCAGGCGGTCTTCCTACCAAGTACTAACCAGGCCCGGCTCTATTTGGCTGCCGAGATCGGACGAGATCGGGCGCTTAGAGAGCGATGTGGCCGTAAGCTGCATTTGACATCATCAACAGCTCTTAAAAACGCTAGAGAAGCAGAATGCATGACACTTGCTAAGAAGAAGATAAATGTGGCAAAGTACAAAGTACTATAACTGTACTGGTCTGTTACACCCCTGTGTAGGGGGTCAGGGTGCAACATACAAAGATAAATTAGCATGTTCCCTCTCCGATCCCCAAACCAAAATCCAGGATCGAGATGTTCCAACAGAATGATATTTATTTTAAACGAAAGAAAGTGTCAAACAAAACATGACACTACAACTCAGGGCGAACCAAGGCCAACATAATAAACAAAATAAGCCATTTCCCACAGAAAGTGCTAGCTAGCCTGATAGAAATAAACAAACCAAAAGACAGTCGCTAACCCTAACTCCCTAATGTGAAAACAGTCCAAAGAAAATGGCAGTTCACCCCTACAGATTTAATACTATTTACAAAATATACAATTTATAAACAAAACCACGGCACAAAACCTAACAATTCAAAAATGCTAAATAAGGTTTGGAAACCAAGAACAGCAAACAGGTGCTGATGCCAGAAAGAGCCTCGCTAGCTGTTGGGAACCGTACTTTTAAAACTCCAGGAAGTGTAGGATGGACCAATCAGCTTCCTGTACTGACCCCCAATCCGGCCAATCAGGCAGGGCACCTATAAGAACAACAAAATAAAAACAACACATATGGCCAGGACCGTAACATGGTCTACTAGTAATGAAGCACGATGGTTGGCAAACCAATAAAGTAGCAAAACAGCAATGAAAGAACAAAATTTGATGAAAATATAGAACAATTTCTATGAATAAATAGGCAGTAACACCAGCTTGTGCTGCCCGTAAACCCAAGCAAAAAAGCTTACAGCACCTGGTATTCCCAGGCGGTCTTCCTACCAAGTACTAACCAGGCCCGGCTCTATTTGGCTGCCGAGATCGGACGAGATCGGGCGCTTAGAGAGCGGTGTGGCCGTAAGCTGCATTTGACATCATCAACAGCTCTTAAAAACGCTGGAGAAGCAGAATGCATGACACTTGCTAAGAAGAAGATAAATGTGGCAAAGTACAAAGTACTATAACTGTACTGGTCTGTTACGCCCCTGTCTAGGGGGTCAGGGTGCAACATACAAAGATAAATTAGCATGTTCCCTCTCCGATCCCCAAACCAAAATCCAGGATCGAGATGTTCCAACAGAATGATATTTATTTTAAACGAAAGAAAGTGACAAACGAAGAATGACACAACTCAGGGCGAACCAAGGCCAACATAATAAACAAAATAAGCCATTTCCCACAGAAAGTGCTAGCTAGCCTGATAGAAATAAACAAACCAAAAGACAGTCGCTAACCTTAACTCCCTAATGTGAAAACGGTCCAAAGAAAATGGCAGTTCACCCCTACAGATTTAATACTATTTACAAAATATACAATTTATAAACAAAACCACGGCACAAAACCTAACAATTCAAAAATGCTAAATAAGGTTTGGAAACCAAGAACAGCAAACAGGTGCTGATGCAAGAAAGAGCCTCGCTAGCTGTTGGGAACCGTACTTTTAAAACTCCAGGAAGTGAAGGATGGACCAATCAGCTTCCTATACTGCCCCCCAATCCGGCCAATCAGGCAGGGCACCTATAAGAACAACAAAATAAAAACAACACATATGGCCAGGACCGTAACATGGTCTACTAGTAATGAAGCACGATGGTTGGCAAACCAATAAAGTAGCAAAACAGCAATGAAAGAACAAAATTTGATGAAAATATAGAACAATTTCTATGAATAAATAGGCAGTAACACCAGCTTGTGCTGCCCGTAAACCCAAGCAAAGAAGCTTACAGCACGTGGTATTCCCAGGCGGTCTTCCTACCAAGTACTAACCAGGCCCGGCTCTATTTGGCTGCCGAGATCGGACGAGATCGGGAGCTTAGAGAGTGGTGTGGCCGTAAGCTGCTTTTGACATCATCAACAGCTCCTAAAAACGCTGGAGAAGCAGAATGCACAACACTTGCTAAGAAGAAGATAAATGTGGCAAAGTACAAAGTACTATAACTGTACTGGTCTGTTACGCCCCTGTCTAGGGGGTCAGGGTGCAACATACAAAGATAAATTAGGATGTTCCCTCTCCGGTCTCCAAACCATAATCCAGGATCGAGATGTTCCAACAGAATGATATTTATTTTAAACGAAAGAAAGTGTCAAACAAAACATGACACTACAACTCAGGGCGAACCAAGGCCAACATAATAAACAAAATAAGCCATTTCCCACAGAAAGTGCTAGCTAGCCTGATAGAAATAAACAAACCAAAAGACAGTCGCTAACCCTAACTCCCAAATGTGAAAACAGTCCAAAGAAAATGGTAGTTCACCCCTACAGATTTAATACTATTTACAAAATATACAATTTATAAACAAAACCACGGCACAAAACCAAACAATTCAAAAATGCTAAATAAGGTTTGGAAACCAAGAACAGCAAACAGGTGCTGATGCCAGAAAGAGCCTCGCTAGCTGTTGGGAACCGTACTTTTAAAACTCCAGGAAGTGTAGGATGGACCAATCAGCTTCCTGTACTGCCCCCCAATCCGGCCAATCAGGCAGGGCACCTATAAGAACAAGAAAATAAAAACAACACATATGGCCAGGACCGTAACATGGTCTACTAGTAATGAAGCACGATGGTTGGCAAACCAATAAAGTAGCAAAACAGCAATGAAAGAACAAAATTTGATGAAAATATAGAACAATTTCTATGAATAAATAGGCAGTAACACCAGCTTGTGCTGCCCGTAAACCCAAGCAAAAAAGCTTACAGCACCTGGTATTCCCAGGCGGTCTTCCTACCAAGTACTAACCAGGCCCGGCTCTATTTGGCTGCCGAGATCGGACGAGATCGGGCGCTTAGAGAGCGGTGTGGCCGTAAGCTGCATTTGACATCATCAACAGCTCTTAAAAACGCTAGAGAAGCAGAATGCATGACACTTGCTAAGAAGAAGATAAATGTTGCAAAGTACAAAGTACTATAACTGTACTGGTCTGTTACGCCCCTGTCTAGGGGGTCAGGGTGCAACATACAAAGATAAATTAGGATGTTCCCTCTCCGGTCTCCAAACCATAATCCAGGATCGAGATGTTCCAACAGAATGATATTTATTTTAAACGAAAGAAAGTGTCAAACAAAACATGACACTACAACTCAGGGCGAACCAAGGCCAACATAATAAACAAAATAAGCCATTTCCCACAGAAAGTGCTAGCTAGCCTGATAGAAATAAACAAACCAAAAGACAGTCGCTAACCCTAACTCCCAAATGTGAAAACAGTCCAAAGAAAATGGTAGTTCACCCCTATAGATTTAATACTATTTACAAAATATACAATTTATAAACAAAACCACGGCACAAAACCAAACAATTCAAAAATGCTAAATAAGGTTTGGAAACCAAGAACAGCAAACAGGTGCTGATGCCAGAAAGAGCCTCGCTAGCTGTTGGGAACCGTACTTTTAAAACTCCAGGAAGTGTAGGATGGACCAATCAGCTTCCTGTACTGCCCCCCAATCCGGCCAATCAGGCAGGGCACCTATAAGAACAAGAAAATAAAAACAACACATATGGCCAGGACTGTAACATGGTCTACTAGTAATAAAGCACGATGGTTGGCAAACCAATAAAGTAGCAAAACAGCAATGAAAGAACAAAATTTGATGAAAATATAGAACAATTTCTATGAATAAATAGGCAGTAACACCAGCTTGTGCTGCCCGTAAACCCAAGCAAAGAAGCTTACAGCACGTGGTATTCCCAGGCGGTCTTCCTACCAAGTACTAACAAGGCCCGGCCCTATTTGGCTGCTGAGATCGGACGGGATCGGGCGCTTAGAGAGCAGTGTGGCCGTAAGCTGCATTTGACATCATCAACAGCTCTTAAAAACGCTGGAGAAGCAGAATGCATGACACTTGCTAAGAAGAAGATAAATGTGGCAAAGTACAAAGTACTATAACTGTACTGGTCTGTTACGCCCCTGTCTAGGGGGTCAGGGTGCAACATACAAAGATAAATTAGCATGTTCCCTCTCCGATCCCCAAACCAAAATCCAGGATCGAGATGTTCCAACAGAATGATATTTATTTTAAACGAAAGAAAGTGTCAAACAAAACATGACACTACAACTCAGGGCGAACCAAGGCCAACATAATAAACAAAATAAGCCATTTCCCACAAAAAGTGTTAGCTAGCCTGATAGAAATAAACAAACCAAAAGACAGTCGCTAACCCTAACTCCCTAATGTGAAAACAGTCCAAAGAAAATGGCAGTTCACCCCTACAGATTTAATACTATTTACAAAATATACAATTTATAAACAAAACCACGGCACAAAACCTAACAATTCAAAAATGCTAAATAAGGTTTGGAAACCAAGAACAGCAAACAGGTGCTGATGCCAGAAAGAGCCTCGCTAGCTGTTGGGAACCGTACTTTTAAAACTCCAGGAAGTGTAGGATGGACCAATCAGCTTCCTGTACTGCCCCCCAATCCGGCCAATCAGGCAGGGCACCTATAAGAACAAGAAAATAAAAACAACACATATGGCCAGGACCGTAACATGGTCTACTAGTAATGAAGCACGATGGTTGGCAAACCAATAAAGTAGCAAAACAGCAATGAAAGAACAAAATTTGATGAAAATATAGAACAATTTCTATGAATAAATAGGCAGTAACACCAGCTTGTGCTGCCCGTAAACCCAAGCAAAAAAGCTTACAGCACCTGGTATTCCCAGGCGGTCTTCCTACCAAGTACTAACCAGGCCCGGCTCTATTTGGCTGCCGAGATCGGACGAGATCGGGCGCTTAGAGAGCGGTGTGGCCGTAAGCTGCATTTGACATCATCAACAGCTCTTAAAAACGCTAGAGAAGCAGAATGCATGACACTTGCTAAGAAGAAGATAAATGTTGCAAAGTACAAAGTACTATAACTGTACTGGTCTGTTACGCCCCTGTCTAGGGGGTCAGGGTGCAACATACAAAGATAAATTAGCATGTTCCCTCTCCGATCCCCAAACCAAAATCCAGGATCGAGATGTTCCAACAGAATGATATTTATTTTAAACGAAAGAAAGTGTCAAACAAAACATGACACTACAACTCAGGGCGAACCAAGGCCAACATAATAAACAAAATAAGCCATTTCCCACAGAAAGTGCTAGCTAGCCTGATAGAAATAAACAAACCAAAAGACAGTCGCTAACCCTAACTCCCTAATGTGAAAACGGTCCAAAGAAAATGGCAGTTCACCCCTACAGATTTAATACTATTTACAAAATATACAATTTATAACAAAACCACGTCACAAAACCTAACAATTCAAAAATGCTAAATAAGGTTTGGAAACCAAGAACAGCAAACAGGTGCTGATGCCAGAAAGAGCCTCGCTAGCTGTTGGGAACCGTACTTTTAAAACTCCAGGAAGTGTAGGATGGACCAATCAGCTTCCTGTACTGCCCCCCAATCCGGCCAATCAGGCAGGGCACCTATAAGAACAAGAAAATAAAAACAACACATATGGCCAGGACCGTAACATGGTCTACTAGTAATGAAGCACGATGGTTGGCAAACCAATAAAGTAGCAAAACAGCAATGAAAGAACAAAATTTGATGAAAATATAGAACAATTTCTATGAATAAATAGGCAGTAACACCAGCTTGTGCTGCCCGTAAACCCAAGCAAAAAAGCTTACAGCACCTGGTATTCCCAGGCGGTCTTCCTACCAAGTACTAACCAGGCCCGGCTCTATTTGGCTGCCGAGATCGGACGAGATCGGGCGCTTAGAGAGCGGTGTGGCCGTAAGCTGCATTTGACATCATCAACAGCTCTTAAAAACGCTAGAGAAGCAGAATGCATGACACTTGCTAAGAAGAAGATAAATGTGGCAAAGTACAAAGTACTATAACTGTACTGGTCTGTTACGCCCCTGTCTAGGGGGTCAGGGTGCAACATACAAAGATAAATTAGCATGTTCCCTCTCCGATCCCCAAACCAAAATCCAGGATCGAGATGTTCCAACAGAATGATATTTATTTTAAACGAAAGAAAGTGTCAAAGAAAACATGACACTACAACTCAGGGCGAACCAAGGCCAACATAATAAACAAAATAAGCCATTTCCCACAGAAAGTGTTAGCTAGCCTGATAGAAATAAACAAACCAAAAGATAGTCGCTAACCCTAACTCCCTAATGTGAAAACAGTCCAAAGAAAATGGCAGTTCACCCCTACAGATTTAATACTATTTACAAAATATACAATTTATAAACAAAACCACGGCACAAAACCTAACAATTCAAAAATGCTAAATAAGGTTTGGAAACCAAGAACAGCAAACAAGTGCTGATGCCAGAAAGAGCCTCGCTAGCTGTTGGGAACCGTACTTTTAAAACTCCAGGAAGTGTAGGATGGACCAATCAGCTTCCTGTACTGCCCCCCAATCCGGCCAATCAGGCAGGGCACCTATAAGAACAAGAAAATAAAAACAACACATATGGCCAGGACCGTAACATGGTCTACTAGTAATGAAGCACGATGGTTGGCAAACCAATAAAGTAGCAAAACAGCAATGAAAGAACAAAATTTGATGAAAATATAGAACAATTTCTATGAATAAATAGGCAGTAACACCAGCTTGTGCTGCCCGTAAACCCAAGCAAAAAAGCTTACAGCACCTGGTATTCCCAGGCGGTCTTCCTACCAAGTACTAACCAGGCCCGGCTCTATTTGGCTGCCGAGATCGGACGAGATCGGGCGCTTAGAGAGCGGTGTGGCCGTAAGCTGCATTTGACATCATCAACAGCTCTTAAAAACGCTAGAGAAGCAGAATGCATGACACTTGCTAAGAAGAAGATAAATGTGGCAAAGTACAAAGTACTATAACTGTACTGGTCTGTTACGCCCCAGTCTAGGGGGTCAGGGTGAAACATACAAAGATAAATTTGCATGTTTCCTTTTCCGATCCTCAAACCAAAATCCAGGATTGAGATGTTCCAACAGAATGATATTTATTTTAAACGAAAGAAAGTGTCAAACAAAACATGACACTAAAACTCAGGGCGAACCAAGGCCAACATAATAAACAAAATAAGCCATTTCCCACAGAAAGTGCTAGCTAGCCTGATAGAAATAAACAAACCAAAAGATAGTCGCTAACCCTAACTCCCTAATGTGAAAACAAGAAAAAACAATCAAAAGAAAATGGCAGTCCACCCCTACAGATTTAATACTATTTACAAAATATACAATTTATAAAGAAAACCACGGCACAAAACCAAACAATTCAAAAATGCTAAATAAGGTTTGGAAACCAAGAACAGCAAACAGGTGCTGATGCCAGAAAGAGCCTCGCTAGCTGTTGGGAACCGTACTTTTAAAACTCCAGGAAGTGTAGGATGGACCAATCAGCTTCCTGTACTGCCCCCCAATCCGGCCAATCAGGCAGGGCACCTATAAGAACAAGAAAATAAAAACAACACATATGGCCAGGACCGTAACATGGTCTACTAGTAATGAAGCACGATGGTTGGCAAACCAATAAAGTAGCAAAACAGCAATGAAAGAACAAAATTTGATGAAAATATAGAACAATTTCTATGAATAAATAGGCAGTAACACCAGCTTGTGCTGCCCGTAAACCCAAGCAAAAAAGCTTACAGCACCTGGTATTCCCAGGCGGTCTTCCTACCAAGTACTAACCAGGCCCGGCTCTATTTGGCTGCCGAGATCGGACGAGATCGGGCGCTTAGAGAGCGGTGTGGCCGTAAGCTGCATTTGACATCATCAACAGCTCTTAAAAACGCTAGAGAAGCAGAATGCATGACACTTGCTAAGAAGAAGATAAATGTGGCAAAGTACAAAGTACTATAACTGTACTGGTCTGTTACGCCCCTGTCTAGGGGGTCAGGGTGCAACATACAAAGATAAATTAGCATGTTCCCTCTCCGATCCCCAAACCAAAATCCAGGATCGAGATGTTCCAACAGAATGATATTTATTTTAAACGAAAGAAAGTGTCAAAGAAAACATGACACTACAACTCAGGGCGAACCAAGGCCAACATAATAAACAAAATAAGCCATTTCCCACAGAAAGTGTTAGCTAGCCTGATAGAAATAAACAAACCAAAAGATAGTCGCTAACCCTAACTCCCTAATGTGAAAACAGTCCAAAGAAAATGGCAGTTCACCCCTACAGATTTAATACTATTTACAAAATATACAATTTATAAACAAAACCACGGCACAAAACCTAACAATTCAAAAATGCTAAATAAGGTTTGGAAACCAAGAACAGCAAACAAGTGCTGATGCCAGAAAGAGCCTCGCTAGCTGTTGGGAACCGTACTTTTAAAACTCCAGGAAGTGTAGGATGGACCAATCAGCTTCCTGTACTGCCCCCCAATCCGGCCAATCAGGCAGGGCACCTATAAGAACAAGAAAATAAAAACAACACATATGGCCAGGACCGTAACATGGTCTACTAGTAATGAAGCACGATGGTTGGCAAACCAATAAAGTAGCAAAACAGCAATGAAAGAACAAAATTTGATGAAAATATAGAACAATTTCTATGAATAAATAGGCAGTAACACCAGCTTGTGCTGCCCGTAAACCCAAGCAAAAAAGCTTACAGCACCTGGTATTCCCAGGCGGTCTTCCTACCAAGTACTAACCAGGCCCGGCTCTATTTGGCTGCCGAGATCGGACGAGATCGGGCGCTTAGAGAGCGGTGTGGCCGTAAGCTGCATTTGACATCATCAACAGCTCTTAAAAACGCTAGAGAAGCAGAATGCATGACACTTGCTAAGAAGAAGATAAATGTGGCAAAGTACAAAGTACTATAACTGTACTGGTCTGTTACGCCCCAGTCTAGGGGGTCAGGGTGAAACATACAAAGATAAATTTGCATGTTTCCTTTTCCGATCCTCAAACCAAAATCCAGGATTGAGATGTTCCAACAGAATGATATTTATTTTAAACGAAAGAAAGTGTCAAACAAAACATGACACTAAAACTCAGGGCGAACCAAGGCCAACATAATAAACAAAATAAGCCATTTCCCACAGAAAGTGCTAGCTAGCCTGATAGAAATAAACAAACCAAAAGATAGTCGCTAACCCTAACTCCCTAATGTGAAAACAAGAAAAAACAATCAAAAGAAAATGGCAGTCCACCCCTACAGATTTAATACTATTTACAAAATATACAATTTATAAACAAAACCACGGCACAAAACCTAACAATTCAAAAATGCTAAATAAGGTTTGGAAACCAAGAACAGCAAACAGGTGCTGATGCCAGAAAGAGCCTCGCTAGCTGTTGGGAACCGTACTTTTAGAACTCCAGGAAGTGTAGGATGGACCAATCAGCTTCCTGTACTGCCCCCCAATCCGGCCAATCAGGCACGGCACCTATAAGAACAAGAAAATAAAAACAACACATATGGCCAGGACCGTAACATGGTCTACTAGTAATGAAGCACGATGGTTGACAAACCAATAAAGTAGCAAAACAGCAATGAAAGAACAAAATTTGATGAAAATATGGAACAATTTCTATGAATAAATAGGCAGTAACACCAGCTTGTGCTGCCCGAAAAACCCAAGCAAAAAAGCTTACAGCACCTGGTATTCCCAGGTGGTCTTCCTACCAAGTACTAACCAGGCCCGGCTCTATTTGGCTGCCGAGATCGGACGAGATCGGGCGCTTAGAGAGCGGTGTGGCCGTAAGCTGCATTTGACATCATCAACAGCTCTTAAAAACGCTGGAGAAGCAGAATGCATGACACTTGCTAAGAAGAAGATAAATGTGGCAAAGTACAAAGTACTATAACTGTACTGGTCTGTTACGCCCCTGTCTAGGGGGTCAGGGTGAAACATACAAAGATAAATTTGCATGTTCCCTCTCCAATCCTCAAACCAAAATCCAGGATTGAGATGTTCCAACAGAATGATATTTATTTTAAACGAACGAAAGTGTCAAACAAAACATGACACTACAACTCAGGGCGAACCAAGGCCAACATAATAAACAAAATAAGCCATTTCCCACAGAAAGTGCTAGCTAGCCTGATAGAAATAAACAAACCAAAAGACAGTCGCTAACCCTAACTCCCTAATGTGAAAACAGTCCAAAGAAAATGGCAGTTCACCCCTACAGATTTAATACTATTTACAAAATATACAATTTATAAACAAAACCACGGCACAAAACCTAACAATTCAAAAATGCTAAATAAGGTTTGGAAACCAAGAACAGCAAACAGGTGCTGATGCCAGAAAGAGCCTCGCTAGCTGTTGGGAACCGTACTTTTAAAACTCCAGGAAGTGTAGGATGGACCAATCAGCTTCCTGTACTGACCCCCAATCCGGCCAATCAGGCAGGGCACCTATAAGAACAAGAAAATAAAAACAACACATATGGCCAGGACCGTAACATGGTCTACTAGTAATGAAGCACGATGGTTGGCAAACCAATAAAGTAGCAAAACAGCAATGAAAGAACAAAATTTGATGAAAATATAGAACAATTTCTATGAATAAATAGGCAGTAACACCAGCTTGTGCTGCCCGTAAACCCAAGCAAAAAAGCTTACAGCACCTGGTATTCCCAGGCGGTCTTCCTACCAAGTACTAACCAGGCCCGGCTCTATTTGGCTGCCGAGATCGGGCGCTTAGAGAGCGGTGTGGCCGTAAGCTGCATTTGACATCATCAACAGCTCTTAAAAACGCTGGAGAAGCAGAATGCATGACACTTGCTAAGAAGAAGATAAATGTGGCAAAGTACAAAGTACTATAACTGTACTGGTCTGTTACGCCCCTGTCTAGGGGGTCAGGGTGCAACATACAAAGATAAATTAGCATGTTCCCTCTCCGATCCCCAAACCAAAATCCAGGATCGAGATGTTCCAACAGAATGATATTTATTTTAAACGAAAGAAAGTGACAAACGAAGAATGACACAACTCAGGGCGAACCAAGGCCAACATAATAAACAAAATAAGCCATTTCCCACAGAAAGTGCTAGCTAGCCTGATAGAAATAAACAAACCAAAAGACAGTCGCTAACCTTAACTCCCTAATGTGAAAACGGTCCAAAGAAAATGGCAGTTCACCCCTACAGATTTAATACTATTTACAAAATATACAATTTATAACAAAACCACGGCACAAAACCTAACAATTCAAAAATGCTAAATAAGGTTTGGAAACCAAGAACAGCAAACAGGTGCTGATGCCAGAAAGAGCCTCGCTAGCTGTTGGGAACCGTACTTTTAAAACTCCAGGAAGTGTAGGATGGACCAATCAGCTTCCTGTACTGCCCCCCAATCCGGCCAATCAGGCACGGCACCTATAAGAACAAGAAAATAAAAACAACACATATGGCCAGGACCGTAACATGGTCTACTAGTAATGAAGCACGATGGTTGACAAACCAATAAAGTAGCAAAACAGCAATGAAAGAACAAAATTTGATGAAAATATGGAACAATTTCTATGAATAAATAGGCAGTAACACCAGCTTGTGCTGCCCGTAAACCCAAGCAAAGAAGCTTACAGCACGTGGTATTCCCAGGCGGTCTTCCTACCAAGTACTAACCAGGCCCGGCTCTATTTGGCTGCCGAGATCGGACGAGATCGGGAGCTTAGAGAGTGGTGTGGCCGTAAGCTGCTTTTGACATCATCAACAGCTCCTAAAAACGCTGGAGAAGCAGAATGCACAACACTTGCTAAGAAGAAGATAAATGTGGCAAAGTACAAAGTACTATAACTGTACTGGTCTGTTACGCCCCTGTCTAGGGGGTCAGGGTGCAACATACAAAGATAAATTAGGATGTTCCCTCTCCGGTCTCCAAACCATAATCCAGGATCGAGATGTTCCAACAGAATGATATTTATTTTAAACGAAAGAAAGTGTCAAACAAAACATGACACTACAACTCAGGGCGAACCAAGGCCAACATAATAAACAAAATAAGCCATTTCCCACAGAAAGTGCTAGCTAGCCTGATAGAAATAAACAAACCAAAAGACAGTCGCTAACCCTAACTCCCAAATGTGAAAACAGTCCAAAGAAAATGGTAGTTCACCCCTACAGATTTAATACTATTTACAAAATATACAATTTATAAACAAAACCACGGCACAAAACCAAACAATTCAAAAATGCTAAATAAGGTTTGGAAACCAAGAACAGCAAACAGGTGCTGATGCCAGAAAGAGCCTCGCTAGCTGTTGGGAACCGTACTTTTAAAACTCCAGGAAGTGTAGGATGGACCAATCAGCTTCCTGTACTGCCCCCCAATCCGGCCAATCAGGCAGGGCACCTATAAGAACAAGAAAATAAAAACAACACATATGGCCAGGACCGTAACATGGTCTACTAGTAATGAAGCACGATGGTTGGCAAACCAATAAAGTAGCAAAACAGCAATGAAAGAACAAAATTTGATGAAAATATAGAACAATTTCTATGAATAAATAGGCAGTAACACCAGCTTGTGCTGCCCGTAAACCCAAGCAAAAAAGCTTACAGCACCTGGTATTCCCAGGCGGTCTTCCTACCAAGTACTAACCAGGCCCGGCTCTATTTGGCTGCCGAGATCGGACGAGATCGGGCGCTTAGAGAGCGGTGTGGCCGTGAGCTGCATTTGACATCATCAACAGCTCTTAAAAACGCTAGAGAAGCAGAATGCATGACACTTGCTAAGAAGAAGATAAATGTGGCAAAGTACAAAGTACTATAACTGTACTGGTCTGTTACGCCCCTGTCTAGGGGGTCAGGGTGCAACATACAAAGATAAATCAGCATGTTCCCTCTCCGATCCCCAAACCAAAATCCAGGATCGAGATGTTCCAACAGAATGATATTTATTTTAAACGAAAGAAAGTGTCAAACAAAACATGACACTACAACTCAGGGCGAACCAAGGCCAACATAATAAACAAAATAAGCCATTTCCCACAGAAAGTGCTAGCTAGCCTGATAGAAATAAACAAACCAAAAGACAGTCGCTAACCCTAACTCCCTAATGTGAAAACAAGAAAAAACAATCAAAAGAAAATGGCAGTCCACCCCTACAGATTTAATACTATTTACAAAATATACAATTTATAAACAAAACCACGGCACAAAACCTAAAAATTCAAAAATGCTAAATAAGGTTTGGAAACCAAGAACAGCAAAGAGGTGCTGATGCCAGAAAGAGCCTCGCTAGCTGTTGGGAACCGTACTTTTAAAACTCCAGGAAGTGTAGGATGGACCAATCAGCTTCCTGTACTGCCCCCCAATCCGGCCAATCAGGCACGGCACCTATAAGAACAAGAAAATAAAAACAACACATATGGCCAGGACCGTAACATGGTCTACTAGTAATGAAGCACGATGGTTGACAAACCAATAAAGTAGCAAAACAGCAATGAAAGAACAAAATTTGATGAAAATATGGAACAATTTCTATGAATAAATAGGCAGTAACACCAGCTTGTGCTGCCCGTAAACCCAAGCAAAAAAGCTTACAGCACCTGGTATTCCCAGGCGGTCTTCCAACCAAGTACTAACCAGGCCCGGCTCTATTTGGCTGCCGAGATCGGACGAGATCGGGCGCTTAGAGAGCTGTGTGGCCGTAAGCTGCATTTGACATCATCAACAGCTCTTAAAAACGCTAGAGAAGCAGAATGCATGACACTTGCTAAGAAGAAGATAAATGTGGCAAAGTACAAAGTACTATAACTGTACTGGTCTGTTACGCCCCTGTCTAGGGGGTCAGGGTGCAACATACAAAGATAAATTAGCATGTTCCCTCTCCGATCCCCAAACCAAAATCCAGGATCGAGATGTTCCAACAGAATGATATTTATTTTAAACGAAAGAAAGTGTCAAACAAAACATGACACTACAACTCAGGGCGAACCAAAGCCAACATAATAAACAAAATAAGCCATTTCCCACAGAAAGTGCTACCTAGCCTGATAGAAATAAACAAACCAAAAGACAGTCGCTAACCCTAACTCCCTAATGTGAAAACGGTCCAAAGAAAATGGCAGTTCACCCCTACAGATTTAATACTATTTACAAAATATACAATTTATAACAAAACCACGGCACAAAACCTAACAATTCAAAAATGCTAAATAAGGTTTGGAAACCAAGAACAGCAAACAGGTGCTGATGCCAGAAAGAGCCTCGCTAGCTGTTGGGAACCGTACTTTTAAAACTCCAGGAAGTGTAGGATGGACCAATCAGCTTCCTGTACTGCCCCCCAATCCGGCCAATCAGGCAGGGCACCTATAAGAACAAGAAAATAAAAACAACACATATGGCCAGGACTGTAACATGGTCTACTAGTAATGAAGCACGATGGTTGGCAAACCAATAAAGTAGCAAAACAGCAATGAAAGAACAAAATTTGATGAAAATATAGAACAATTTCTATGAATAAATAGGCAGTAACACCAGCTTGTGCTGCCCGTAAACCCAAGCAAAGAAGCTTACAGCACGTGGTATTCCCAGGCGGTCTTCCTACCAAGTACTAACAAGGCCCGGCCCTATTTGGCTGCTGAGATCGGACGGGATCGGGCGCTTAGAGAGCAGTGTGGCCGTAAGCTGCATTTGACATCATCAACAGCTCTTAAAAACGCTGGAGAAGCAGAATGCATGACACTTGCTAAGAAGAAGATAAATGTGGCAAAGTACAAAGTACTATAACTGTACTGGTCTGTTACGCCCCTGTCTAGGGGGTCAGGGTGCAACATACAAAGATAAATTAGCATGTTCCCTCTCAAATCCCCAAACCAAAATCCAGGATCGAGATGTTCCAACAGAATGATATTTATTTTAAACGAAAGAAAGTGACAAACGAAGAATGACACAACTCAGGGCGAACCAAGGCCAACATAATAAACAAAATAAGCCATTTCCCACAGAAAGTGCTAGCTAGCCTGATAGAAATAAACAAACCAAAAGACAGTCGCTAACCTTAACTCCCTAATGTGAAAACGGTCCAAAGAAAATGGCAGTTCACCCCTACAGATTTAATACTATTTACAAAATATACAATTTATAACAAAACCACGTCACAAAACCTAACAATTCAAAAATGCTAAATAAGGTTTGGAAACCAAGAACAGCAAACAGGTGCTGATGCCAGAAAGAGCCTCGCTAGCTGTTGGGAACCGTACTTTTAAAACTCCAGGAAGTGTAGGATGGACCAATCAGCTTCCTGTACTGCCCCCCAATCCGGCCAATCAGGCACGGCACCTATAAGAACAAGAAAATAAAAACAACACATATGGCCAGGACCGTAACATGGTCTACTAGTAATGAAGCACGATGGTTGACAAACCAATAAAGTAGCAAAACAGCAATGAAAGAACAAAATTTGATGAAAATATGGAACAATTTCTATGAATAAATAGGCAGTAACACCAGCTTGTGCTGCCCGTAAACCCAAGCAAAGAAGCTTACAGCACGTGGTATTCCCAGGCGGTCTTCCTACCAAGTACTAACCAGGCCCGGCTCTATTTGGCTGCCGAGATCGGACGAGATCGGGAGCTTAGAGAGTGGTGTGGCCGTAAGCTGCTTTTGACATCATCAACAGCTCCTAAAACGCTGGAGAAGCAGAATGCACAACACTTGCTAAGAAGAAGATAAATGTGGCAAAGTACAAAGTACTATAACTGTACTGGTCTGTTACGCCCCTGTCTAGGGGGTCAGGGTGCAACATACAAAGATAAATTAGGATGTTCCCTCTCCGGTCTCCAAACCATAATCCAGGATCGAGATGTTCCAACAGAATGATATTTATTTTAAACGAAAGAAAGTGTCAAACAAAACATGACACTACAACTCAGGGCGAACCAAGGCCAACATAATAAACAAAATAAGCCATTTCCCACAGAAAGTGCTAGCTAGCCTGATAGAAATAAACAAACCAAAAGACAGTCGCTAACCCTAACTCCCAAATGTGAAAACAGTCCAAAGAAAATGGTAGTTCACCCCTACAGATTTAATACTATTTACAAAATATACAATTTATAAACAAAACCACGGCACAAAACCAAACAATTCAAAAATGCTAAATAAGGTTTGGAAACCAAGAACAGCAAACAGGTGCTGATGCCAGAAAGAGCCTCGCTAGCTGTTGGGAACCGTACTTTTAAAACTCCAGGAAGTGTAGGATGGACCAATCAGCTTCCTGTACTGCCCCCCAATCCGGCCAATCAGGCAGGGCACCTATAAGAACAAGAAAATAAAAACAACACATATGGCCAGGACCGTAACATGGTCTACTAGTAATGAAGCACGATGGTTGGCAAACCAATAAAGTAGCAAAACAGCAATGAAAGAACAAAATTTGATGAAAATATAGAACAATTTCTATGAATAAATAGGCAGTAACACCAGCTTGTGCTGCCCGTAAACCCAAGCAAAAAAGCTTACAGCACCTGGTATTCCCAGGCGGTCTTCCTACCAAGTACTAACCAGGCCCGGCTCTATTTGGCTGCCGAGATCGGACGAGATCGGGCGCTTAGAGAGCGGTGTGGCCGTGAGCTGCATTTGACATCATCAACAGCTCTTAAAAACGCTAGAGAAGCAGAATGCATGACACTTGCTAAGAAGAAGATAAATGTGGCAAAGTACAAAGTACTATAACTGTACTGGTCTGTTACGCCCCTGTCTAGGGGGTCAGGGTGCAACATACAAAGATAAATCAGCATGTTCCCTCTCCGATCCCCAAACCAAAATCCAGGATCGAGATGTTCCAACAGAATGATATTTATTTTAAACGAAAGAAAGTGTCAAACAAAACATGACACTACAACTCAGGGCGAACCAAGGCCAACATAATAAACAAAATAAGCCATTTCCCACAGAAAGTGCTAGCTAGCCTGATAGAAATAAACAAACCAAAAGATAGTCGCTAACCCTAACTCCCTAATGTGAAAACAAGAAAAAACAATCAAAAGAAAATGGCAGTCCACCCCTACAGATTTAATACTATTTACAAAATATACAATTTATAAACAAAACCACGGCACAAAACCTAACAATTCAAAAATGCTAAATAAGGTTTGGAAACCAAGAACAGCAAAGAGGTGCTGATGCCAGAAAGAGCCTCGCTAGCTGTTGGGAACCGTACTTTTAAAACTCCAGGAAGTGTAGGATGGACCAATCAGCTTCCTGTACTGCCCCCCAATCCGGCCAATCAGGCACGGCACCTATAAGAACAAGAAAATAAAAACAACACATATGGCCAGGACCGTAACATGGTCTACTAGTAATGAAGCACGATGGTTGACAAACCAATAAAGTAGCAAAACAGCAATGAAAGAACAAAATTTGATGAAAATATAGAACAATTTCTATGAATAAATAGGCAGTAACACCAGCTTGTGCTGCCCGTAAACCCAAGCAAAAAAGCTTACAGCACCTGGTATTCCCAGGCGGTCTTCCAACCAAGTACTAACCAGGCCCGGCTCTATTTGGCTGCCGAGATCGGACGAGATCGGGCGCTTAGAGAGCTGTGTGGCCGTAAGCTGCATTTGACATCATCAACAGCTCTTAAAAACGCTAGAGAAGCAGAATGCATGACACTTGCTAAGAAGAAGATAAATGTGGCAAAGTACAAAGTACTATAACTGTACTGGTCTGTTACGCCCCTGTCTAGGGGGTCAGGGTGCAACATACAAAGATAAATTAGCATGTTCCCTCTCCGATCCCCAAACCAAAATCCAGGATCGAGATGTTCCAACAGAATGATATTTATTTTAAACGAAAGAAAGTGTCAAACAAAACATGACACTACAACTCAGGGCGAACCAAAGCCAACATAATAAACAAAATAAGCCATTTCCCACAGAAAGTGCTACCTAGCCTGATAGAAATAAACAAACCAAAAGACAGTCGCTAACCCTAACTCCCTAATGTGAAAACGGTCCAAAGAAAATGGCAGTTCACCCCTACAGATTTAATACTATTTACAAAATATACAATTTATAACAAAACCACGGCACAAAACCTAACAATTCAAAAATGCTAAATAAGGTTTGGAAACCAAGAACAGCAAACAGGTGCTGATGCCAGAAAGAGCCTCGCTAGCTGTTGGGAACCGTACTTTTAAAACTCCAGGAAGTGTAGGATGGACCAATCAGCTTCCTGTACTGCCCCCCAATCCGGCCAATCAGGCAGGGCACCTATAAGAACAAGAAAATAAAAACAACACATATGGCCAGGACTGTAACATGGTCTACTAGTAATGAAGCACGATGGTTGGCAAACCAATAAAGTAGCAAAACAGCAATGAAAGAACAAAATTTGATGAAAATATAGAACAATTTCTATGAATAAATAGGCAGTAACACCAGCTTGTGCTGCCCGTAAACCCAAGCAAAGAAGCTTACAGCACGTGGTATTCCCAGGCGGTCTTCCTACCAAGTACTAACAAGGCCCGGCCCTATTTGGCTGCTGAGATCGGACGGGATCGGGCGCTTAGAGAGCAGTGTGGCCGTAAGCTGCATTTGACATCATCAACAGCTCTTAAAAACGCTGGAGAAGCAGAATGCATGACACTTGCTAAGAAGAAGATAAATGTGGCAAAGTACAAAGTACTATAACTGTACTGGTCTGTTACGCCCCTGTCTAGGGGGTCAGGGTGCAACATACAAAGATAAATTAGCATGTTCCCTCTCCGATCCTCAAACCAAAATCCAGGATTGAGATGTTCCAACAGAATGATATTTATTTTAAACGAAAGAAAGTGTCAAACAAAACATGACACTACAACTCAGGGCGAACCAAGGCCAACATAATAAACAAAATAAGCCATTTCCCACAGAAAGTGCTAGCTAGCCTGATAGAAATAAACAAACCAAAAGACAGTCGCTAACCCTAACTCCCAAATGTGAAAACAGTCCAAAGAAAATGGTAGTTCACCCCTACAGATTTAATACTATTTACAAAATATACAATTTATAAACAAAACCACGGCACAAAACCTAACAATTCAAAAATGCTAAATAAGGTTTGGAAACCAAGAACAGCAAACAGGTGCTGATGCCAGAAAGAGCCTCGCTTGCTGTTGGGAACCGTACTTTTAAAACTCCAGGAAGTGTAGGATGGACCAATCAGCTTCCTGTACTGCCCCCCAATCCGGCCAATCAGGCAGGGCACCTATAAGAACAAGAAAATAAAAACAACACATATGGCCAGGACCGTAACATGGTCTACTAGTAATGAAGCACGATGGTTGGCAAACCAATAAAGTAGCAAAACAGCAATGAAAGAACAAAATTTGATGAAAATATAGAACAATTTCTATGAATAAATAGGCAGTAACACCAGCTTGTGCTGCCCGTAAACCCAAGCAAAAAAGCTTACAGCACCTGATATTCCCAGGCGGTCTTCCTACCAAGTACTAACCAGGCCCGGCTCTATTTGGCTGCCGAGATCGGACGAGATCGGGCGCTTAGAGAGCGGTGTGGCCGTAAGCTGCATTTGACATCATCAACAGCTCTTAAAAACGCTAGAGAAGCAGAATGCATGACACTTGCTAAGAAGAAGATAAATGTGGCAAAGTACAAAGTACTATAACTGTACTGGTCTGTTACGCCCCTGTCTAGGGGGTCAGGGTGCAACATACAAAGATAAATTAGCATGTTCCCTCTCCGATCCCCAAACCAAAATCCAGGATCGAGATGTTCCAACAGAATGATATTTATTTTAAACGAAAGAAAGTGTCAAACAAAACATGACACTACAACTCAGGGCGAACCAAGGCCAACATAATAAACAAAATAAGCCATTTCCCACAGAAAGTGCTAGCTAGCCTGATAGAAATAAACAAACCAAAAGACAGTCGCTAACCCTAACTCCCTAATGTGAAAACAGTCCAAAGAAAATGGCAGTTCACCCCTACAGATTTAATACTATTTACAAAATATACAATTTATAAACAAAACCACGGCACAAAACCTAACAATTCAAAAATGCTAAATAAGGTTTGGAAACCAAGAACAGCAAACAGGTGCTGATGCCAGAAAGAGCCTCGCTAGCTGTTGGGAACCGTACTTTTAAAACTCCAGGAAGTGTAGGATGGACCAATCAGCTTCCTGTACTGCCCCCCAATCCGGCCAATCAGGCAGGGCACCTATAAGAACAAGAAAATAAAAACAACACATATGGCCAGGACCGTAACATGGTCTACTAGTAATGAAGCACGATGGTTGGCAAACCAATAAAGTAGCAAAACAGCAATGAAAGAACAAAATTTGATGAAAATATAGAACAATTTCTATGAATAAATAGGCAGTAACACCAGCTTGTGCTGCCCGTAAACCCAAGCAAAAAAGCTTACAGCACCTGATATTCCCAGGCGGTCTTCCTACCAAGTACTAACCAGGCCCGGCTCTATTTGGCTGCCGAGATCGGACGAGATCGGGCGCTTAGAGAGCGGTGTGGCCGTAAGCTGCATTTGACATCATCAACAGCTCTTAAAAACGCTAGAGAAGCAGAATGCATGACACTTGCTAAGAAGAAGATAAATGTGGCAAAGTACAAAGTACTATAACTGTACTGGTCTGTTACGCCCCTGTCTAGGGGGTCAGGGTGCAACATACAAAGATAAATTAGCATGTTCCCTCTCCGATCCCCAAACCAAAATCCAGGATCGAGATGTTCCAACAGAATGATATTTATTTTAAACGAAAGAAAGTGTCAAACAAAACATGACACTACAACTCAGGGCGAACCAAGGCCAACATAATAAACAAAATAAGCCATTTCCCACAGAAAGTGCTAGCTAGCCTGATAGAAATAAACAAACCAAAAGACAGTCGCTAACCCTAACTCCCTAATGTGAAAACAGTCCAAAGAAAATGGCAGTTCACCCCTACAGATTTAATACTATTTACAAAATATACAATTTATAAACAAAACCACGGCACAAAACCTAACAATTCAAAAATGCTAAATAAGGTTTGGAAACCAAGAACAGCAAACAGGTGCTGATGCCAGAAAGAGCCTCGCTAGCTGTTGGGAACCGTACTTTTAAAACTCCAGGAAGTGTAGGATGGACCAATCAGCTTCCTGTACTGCCCCCCAATCCGGCCAATCAGGCAGGGCACCTATAAGAACAACAAAATAAAAACAACACATATGGCCAGGACCGTAACATGGTCTACTAGTAATGAAGCACGATGGTTGACAAACCAATAAAGTAGCAAAACAGCAATGAAAGAACAAAATTTGATGAAAATATAGAACAATTTCTATAAATAAATAGGCAGTAACACCAGCTTGTGCTGCCCGTAAACCCAAGCAAAAAAGCTTACAGCACCTGGTATTCCCAGGCGGTCTTCCTACCAAGTACTAACCAGGCCCGGCTCTATTTGGCTGCCGAGATCGGACGAGATCGGGCGCTTATTTTTTTTATCTTTTTATTATCAAAAATACATTCTACAAAAAGAAATTAGGTATATACAGAGATAAATCAACAAAACATTACATCCATAGTTCTTTCAACTAAATTAAACAACTTAAAGTACGATCTATTTCTCTAATGTAAATACATATATTTATAAATATAGGGGGATAACATTATAAACATGTCATATATCTATCCATATCTATCTATCTATCTATCTATCTATCTATCTATCTATATATATATATATATAAATACCCATACATTTACACACAGCTACCTCTTTATATATATCCATATCTATATACATATACATACATATATACATACAAACATACATACAAATATACACACACACGCATACATTATACACACATACATTCATGTACCCGTACCTATATATATTTACATCTACACATACACATACATATATACATATATATATATATATATATATATATATATATATATATATATATATATATATATATATATATACACACAAATACATACCAATACATATACTCATATAATAATAGGTCAATAAAAAAATCACCCAAAATCAAAGTGCATTCTACCCTCCCCATCTAACACACATAAATCATTTTTAACCCCCCATTTAATAAGAAACCCCTCATTATCAAGCGAAAACAGAATACTCAAATAATGTGACACCATATTTTGAAAAACCAACACCCTCCTCATCTTTTTCCCATCATACAATGCATAATTTCTGGCTATATACACAACATGACGAGCTACACTCAACAAAAAATTCACTAATCCCACATTTATTTTTGTATGTCCCTTCACTAACCCAAAACACCACACCCAATCCCATGCCTCACCTTCCAAACCAGTCACCTTACACTTATTTCTTAATAGACTTTTTACCCAATTCCTGAATTTTTGTGTGACCTCACAGTACAACAACAAGTGGTTAAAATCTTCATCTTCCACCCTACAGACCAGACAGGTTCTCGCATACGTGCTCTTACTAATCTGGTGGAGGACGACAGAAACCAGCACCCTTCTGTGACGCAGCAGGAAGTTTGAGTTTGCTATTGCAGGGGGAAGCCATTTATCATGCATATTAGTCCATATTGAAGAAGTGGGTCGGGTAGGGAACACATGAGACCATGAGGAGTTTGCTGTGGGCTGTTTGAATATTTTGTCAATTAGAACCTTGTACCAAAATTTTGACTGTAAATCTTTAAATTCCCTATTTTTGCAATCACCGGAGAGTGAAAAATCAATTCTGCCATCCCCCACCAGCCCACCGTCTGCTTCCTGCAACTTCTCCCTCCATTCCAGTGGCATTCTCTGACCGATGTCTGTACAGAATTGTAACACCTTGGTCCATCTGATGTTCACACCTTTCCTTCTTACTTTCTTAAGGACTTCCAGAGGGTTTAAGGCCCCTGTCTGGTCCAGAACATCCCCAATTTGGTGAAACACCCCATTTAAGGCACCCCGACCAACCAGCAATCTCTCCCGGCCACCGAGACGCGGGTTCCCAAAGATTGGCTGTTTAAGTACATCTTCTTTCGAAAACATTTTGCACTCTAGATGAGGCAAGACCTGAACCCACGCCTCAGCGGCCTCCTGGAAAAGTGGGTCCGCATCTGCCACAGGCCGTGCCAGCGCACTGCTGCATAAGTTATACTCCCCACACTCACCCCTCCTCCTTATCTCTGCATCGAAATAGTCCTTCCAAATATAACCAGTTTTATCACATAGCCATTTTTTAAAAAGTTTTAGTCTTAAAGATACTAATTTAGTTTTCAAATCGCAGAGATTCAAACCCCCTTTTTCGTATGGCCCAACTAGTGTCTTGTGCGCAATAGTAAAGGCCTTGCCTTTCCACAAGAAACCACTGATAGCGCTGCACAGTCCGGACAGTACATCGCCCGGCAGGTGACAGACCTGCATGGCATAGACCAGCCCCGGCACTATTATAGAGTTTAAAATGACCACTCTTCCCTTCAGCCCAAGACCTCTCATCTTCCACAGTCCCAGCCTGGACCTACACCACGCAAGCCTCTCCTCCCAGGTTTTGCGGACGCTGACCAGCGGCTGAGGACAAATATATATTCCAAGCAGCTTGACCTCAGTCTCACCCCTTTTAAAATTCAGACCCACATCCCCTAGAGCAGACCCGGGCCCACAAATAAGGCTGGATTTCTCCCTATTCACTCGGGCTCCCGCCGCCTGCTCGTATGCCTCAAGGTGCTTTAGCACCTGTTGCAAACTCTCACCATCTTTAACCATAATGCTTATATCATCGGCATACTGAGCTATTCTGAACTCATTGCCTTTGGGAGATGTTATCCCCTTGATAAGCGGATCGGTTAAGATGCATTGTGCAAGAGGCTCTGCTACAATTGCATATAGCATGGCAGACAGCGGACATCCCTGCCTCACTGATCTCTCTAGGGGGAAAGGATCTGTTAAGAGGCCGTTACATTTCACGACACTAGTAGCCCGGCTGTACAACAACTTCACCCATTCTCGAAAAATTGGGCCGAACCCAAAAACCCCCAGACATCCAAAGAGAAACTCATGACTGACCCTGTCAAATGCCTTCTCCAAATCAACACTGAGGTATATGCCCCCTGTCATCATTAGATTTTCGAAAGACAACTTTGTTGACAGGATGCAGTCAGCAATATCCCTCCCCGGAATACTGTAAGTCTGGGTAGGCCCAATTATCGAGCCAATCACTCCTTTGAGCCTAAAACCCAGTACCTTTGTCAGGATCTTATAGTCAGTGTTGAGCAGGCTAATTGGTCTATAGTTCGCTAGGTCAGATTTTTCCCCTTTATTTTTATACACAAGAGTGATCACTCCCCTCAGGAAGGACTCTGCACACCTGCCCTCCTCCTGTATGGCAAAAAACAGCCTGCAGAGGACAGGGGCCAGCAGGTGACTGAAATGCTGGTAGAATTCAGCTGAGAGACCGTCCGAACCTGGGCTCCTTGATGTATTCAGGGCTAAGATTGCCTCTTTCACTTCTTCTAACTGGATGTTTTCATCACATAAAGCCGCATCCTCGTGACTGAGGGAGCAGCTAATTTTCCCAAGTACTTGATTTAACTTTATCTGTGAAATCTCTTGCCTACTAAATAAACTGGAATAAAAATCTTGCACGGTTTGTAAAATATCCACTGAATCAGTATGTGTGTTACCCTCCGAGTCCTTTATTTCAGAAATATATGTTTTGGACTGTTTCCTCTTTTCCAGGCCCAGAAAAAATGCAGTACAGCGCTCACCTTTCAACATATGCTGCGCTTTGCTGCGGATCATTGCATATTTAAAACCGGAACCAAACCCGACGCTAGCAAGCACAGATCTATTCTAGATTGTTTCAGCCTGCCCAACACCACTTGCCTGCGCGAATACGCACGGGTACCGGGGTTCAGTACTCTCCATGCATCCATCAAATCACACTCTTCCATCCATTCAAACACAGCCGACCTGCTAGTGTCATTCTTAAATTTATTGTTGGCACCCACATCTATCCTAGCCAGCGTCACATTCCAGTCCCCTATCACCACCGAGCGATCATCTGTCCATCTTTTACAGCGCCTGAAAAAAACCCTCCTCTCTCCTTCACTATTTGGCACATATAAGTTCACAATTCTATATCTCTTACTTTGTTCAATTACATCGATCACCAGTAGCCTTCCCTGATCATCCTTAGCAATTTGCACGACACTCTCAAACAGTCCAGGCTTCACAAAGATTGCTACCCCTGCAGTTTTGTCTGGGGATAGAGAATAAAAAAGATCCCCTCTCCAAAAGCACTCTATGCTTTTTATTGTCTCAGAGGTCCACCTGCATTCCTGGACGCACAGGATGTCACACAGCATTTTCCCGCAAAGCTGTTCAATTCTCTCAATGCTTTTAAGCCCATTCAAATTTTGAGAAAAAAGCAGCATTCCCAGCAAAAAAACTAGAATCGGCCCTGTCATTTTTTGGCACATTTCTTACCCTCATTTCTATACCCTCCCTCAGTTCCACTTAGCTTACCCTGCTGTACCCTCTTCCTAACCTGTTTTACCCATTGGACATCCATCTCCAAATCTGAGTCCACGCTAGTAGCCTGGGGAGCCAGCGGGGCTACATCAGAAGTGGGTATTCGAGTGGTGGATTCTACTTCATTTTGCGAGTGAGGCACATTCGGCTCAGGCCGGGGTGAGTCTAGCCAGCCCCCTTCAGGGCGACTCGCCGCATCCCCGCTCCAGTCCGCCAGCACATGATCCATACTGGATCCCAACTCATCGACCCCCTCATTTCTTATGCCCTCTTGCACCAACAAGTCAGCACTCTGTGACACCATCTCATCTCCAAGCTCATTCTCACTCTCTGTCTCGCTACCCAGGGCTGGCTCCTCTGCAGGCCTGACATTACTCCTTTCATCATCAGAGATGGAGTCCCGATTTACCACCCCTTCCCCTTCACCTGCATTACGGCAATTACATTGCTCCGCTGGGGCATGGCACGCAACACACCTGTGCGCCCAGGCATCACACTCACGTGCATAATGACCCTGCTTATTGCACTTAAAGCATGTAAAATCAGGGCAATCTCTAACTATATGTCCAGGCTGTAGACACATCCTACACACTTTAACCTGATTATTATGGATAACCCTAAAATATTCTGGCCCTGTGGCCGTCATAAATTTAGAGGAATATGGCAATGATTGTACAGTTTCATTAAATTTAACTTTAACATATCTTGTTCCATCCGCCACATCAGTCCCAGGCCATAACCGTCTTTTAATCGGAGAGATTGCTCTCACCCCCCACACATCCAGTTTTTCCAAAATGTCCTCATCCGCAATATAGGCCGGCAGATTCAAAAACGACACCACCAATTCATCGATAGCTAAAGTTTTAACCATCACCACAGCTCTACCCACTTTAAATCCGTCTAAGAGTCTTTTTTTCCCAGCCTCGCTCTTGACCGTCACCTCGTATTTATTCGGCCCCGTCTCCCGCAATGCCACGATGCCTCCACACACATCACGCATTGCTCTCAGCAGTTCCATTGTCTTCACTCTCTCCTCTCCCACCACCTCAGCCAAAACAGTCAAATCTCTATCATACCGCATTTCTTTCTGCGTCTCTGTCACTCCACCCGGCACCGAACGCGTGCTTACCCGATCTCCCTGTTGTCTCTCATCCGCCGCCACACAGTCATTCTCCATTCTCCGACCAGGCCGCTCCTTTGCAATCTCCATCCTTTTCTCCACCTGCTTGACACCTTTATTCAGCGACTTCCTCGTCTCCTCCGCCAGCTCCAGCTCGTTCCCTCTCAATGTGCTTTCCCCACCGACGCCATTTTTCTCCGTTTCCATTCTCCTCCTTCCGCTTTTTCCCGCCACTGTAAACCAGGCTTCTTCTTCTCGCCTGCCTCTGCCGTTCTCCATTACGAGTAGTCTATCAGAACTCGCTCAAAAACGAAAACCCAAAAAAGTCCAAAAACTAGAAAACCACAATAAATAAAGGCGCCCCCGAACGGAGAAACTCCGCCGGGGGGTTTCATAAAGATATTGAAAACAAACTCAAACTCACTATACTGGCTAGGCAAAACACTAATATGAAAACGAAAAATGCGCGACAAACGCGAAGCAGCTCACATGCGTGTCTCTACCTGAAGCACACTGATTCGGAAAGACCACTCCCCTTTCCTCCTCCAATCGGGCGCTAAGAGAGCGGTGTGGCCGTAAGCTGCATTTGACATCATCAACAGCTCTTAAAAACGCTGGAGAAGCAGAATGCATGACACTTGCTAAGAAGAAGATAAATGTGGCAAAGTACAAAGTACTATAACTGTACTGGTCTGTTACGCCCCTGTCTAGGGGGTCAGGGTGCAACATACAAAGATAAATTAGGATGTTCCCTCTCCGGTCTCCAAACCATAATCCAGGATCGAGATGTTCCAACAGAATGATATTTATTTTAAACGAAAGAAAGTGTCAAACAAAACATGACACTACAACTCAGGGCGAACCAAGGCCAACATAATAAACAAAATAAGCCATTTCCCACAGAAAGTGCTAGCTAGCCTGATAGAAATAAACAAACCAAAAGACAGTCGCTAACCCTAACTCCCAAATGTGAAAACGGTCCAAAGAAAATGGTAGTTCACCCCTACAGATTTAATACTATTTACAAAATATACAATTTATAAACAAAACCACGGCACAAAACCTAACAATTCAAAAATGCTAAATAAGGTTTGGAAACCAAGAACAGCAAACAGGTGCTGATGCCAGAAAGAGCCTCGCTAGCTGTTGGGAACCGTACTTTTAAAACTCCAGGAAGTGTAGGATGGACCAATCAGCTTCCTGTACTGCCCCCCAATCCGGCCAATCAGGCAGGGCACCTATAAGAAAAAGAAAATAAAAACAACACATATGGCCAGGACCGTAACATGGTCTACTAGTAATGAAGCACGATGGTTGGCAAACCAATAAAGTAGCAAAACAGCAATGAAAGAACAAAATTTGATGAAAATATAGAACAATTTCTATGAATAAATAGGCAGTAACACCAGCTTGTGCTGCCCGTAAACCCAAGCAAAAAAGCTTACAGCACCTGGTATTCCCAGGCGGTCTTCCTACCAAGTACTAACCAGGCCCGGCTCTATTTGGCTGCCGAAATCGGACGAGATCGGGCGCTTAGAGAGCGGTGTGGCCGTAAGCTGCATTTGACATCATCAACAGCTCCTAAAAACGCTGGAGAAGCAGAATGCATGACACTTGCTAAGAAGAAGATAAATGTGGCAAAGTACAAAGTACTATAACTGTACTGGTCTGTTACGCCCCTGTCTAGGGGGTCAGGGTGCAACATACAAAGATAAATTAGCATGTTCCCTCTCCGATCCCCAAACCAAAATCCAGGATCGAGATGTTCCAACAGAATGATATTTATTTTAAACGAAAGAAAGCGACAAACAAAAAATGACACAACTCAGGGCGAACCAAGGCCAACATAATAAACAAAATAAGCCATTTCCCACAGAAAGTGCTAGCTAGCCTGATAGAAATAAACAAACCAAAAGATAGTCGCTAACCCTAACTCCTTAATGTGAAAACAAGAGAAAACAATCAAAAGAAAATGGCAGTCCACCCCTACAGATTTAATACTATTTACAAAATATACAATTTATAAACAAAACCACGGCACAAAACCTAACAATTCAAAAATGCTAAATAAGGTTTGGAAACCAAGAACAGCAAACAGGTGCTGATGCCAGAAAGAGCCTCGCTAGCTGTTGGGAACCGTACTTTTAAAACTCCAGGAAGTGTAGGATGGACCAATCAGCTTCCTGTACTGCCCCCCAATCCGGCCAATCAGGCAGGGCACCTATAAGAACAAGAAAATAAAAACAACACATATGGCCAGGACCGTAACATGGTCTACTAGTAATGAAGCACGATGGTTGACAAACCAATAAAGTAGCAAAACAGCAATGAAAGAACAAAATTTGATGAAAATATGGAACAATTTCTATGAATAAATAGGCAGTAACACCAGCTTGTGCTGCCCGTAAACCCAAGCAAAAAAGCTTACAGCACCTGGTATTCCCAGGCGGTCTTCCTACCAAGTACTAACCAGGCCCGGCTCTATTTGGCTGCCGAGATCGGACGAGATCGGGCGCTTAGAGAGCGGTGGGGCCGTAAGCTGCATTTGACATCATCAACAGCTCCTAAAAACGCTGGAGAAGCAGAATGCATGACACTTGCTAAGAAGAAGATAAATGTGGCAAAGTACAAAGTACTATAACTGTACTGGTCTGTTACGCCCCTGTCTAGGGGGTCAGGGTGCAACATACAAAGATAAATTAGGATGTTCCCTCTCCGGTCTCCAAACCAAATTCCAGGATCGAGATGTTCCAACAGAATGATATTTATTTTAAACGAAAGAAAGTGTCAAACAAAACATGACACTACAACTCAGGGCGAACCAAGGCCAACATAATAAACAAAATAAGCCATTTCCCACAGAAAGTGCTAGCTAGCCTGTAGAAATAAACAAACCAAAAGACAGTCGCTAACCCTAACTCCCTAATGTGAAAACAGTCAAAAGAAAATGGCAGTTCACCCCTACAGATTTAATACTTTTTACAAAATATACAATTATAAACAAAACCACGGCACAAAACCTAACAATTCAAAAATGCTAATTCCTACCAAGTACTAACAAGGCCCGGTTCTATTTGGCTGCCGAGATCGGACGAGATCGGGTGGTTCTTTTTTTTTTTTTTTTTATCTTTTTATTATCAAAAATACACTTTACAAAATAAAAAATTAACTATAAACAGAGAAACATAAAGAAAAAGAATAAATTCATTAGGCTTTTTTCAATCACATTAAAGCAAAGCAAGCCTCTTTCCCCTTATTTTTTCCACATATATGTATGCACATATATACATATATATATATATATACATATATACACATACATATACATATATATACATAGACATACATATACACACACATGAATACACATACATATATACACATGCATACACACATCCCATCGCGATCCATATTCCAAACACATGATCCACATTCCAGACACGTGATCCACATTCCAAGATTACTTTCCAGCAATGTGATCCACATTCAAGGTCACTATTCACGTTCCTTTAACGTGATACCCACTCCAAGATCACGATCCAGGCTTCAATAAAGTGATCCACATTCCAAGATCACAATCCACTTTTCAAACGCATGATCCTCATTCCAAGATCACGATCCACATTCCAAACAAATGATTCACATTCCAAACACATTATCCACATTCCAAGATTACGATCCACATTCCAAACAAATGATTCACATTCCAAACACATGATCCACATTCCAAGATCACGTTCCAGCAATGTGATCCACATTCCAAGATTGCGATCCACATTCCAAACCCATGATCCACATTCCAAGATCATGATTCACATTCCAATATTGCAATCTAATTTCCAGCAATTCCAATATTGCAATCTAATTTCCAGCAATGTGATCACATTCAAGATCACGATCCATATTCTAATAAAGTGATCTACGTTCCAAGATCATGATCCACATTCCAGCTACGTGATCCAGATTGCAAAGTCATGATCCAAATTTCAAGCATGTGATCCACATTCCAAAATCACGATCAGCATTCCTATAAAGTGAACAGTTACAAAGGTCATGAACTATATACTCAATATAAAAATCCAAAATCCAATGATATTTTCCAGACTGCAAGAAAATCATCCACATTTTAAAAACATGTTTAACATTCTAAGATGATGATCCAAATTTCGTCATGGAGATTCCTCATACACCATTTATATTCCCAATTTACAATGCGAATGGAATCTGATCCGTATTTTATAAAATATACATTTTAATATATAACTAAGGAATACAATAGGCATTTCAGCTCCAAATCACATTGCCAGACACAAAGATGCAGTTAAAGAGACAAAAGGTGTGTCACTGCATGGCTGCGTTGTTTGTGGTCTCTCTGTATTCCACTTGGACACTCCATGATTTGGCCTGAAGATGAAACTACAAGAATTTTTGTCTACGCTTCAGCTGAGACCATCATACCAAAACTGGTCTTTTATGGGCATGGATGACATGTTATTTACAATTAGTCATTTATCAGATGCATTTGTCCAAAACCACTTTGGAATAACTGTGGGGTTCAGTTTCTTCCCCAGGGAAACCTCAACATGAAACCAAGGGTTTGTCTTGCAGCTTGTCTGGTATGTCAGATGGAACACCCACTGAATTATTTATAAATCTATTCCAGGGGAGACAGGTGATAATGCAACTATTGTTCTCATAAGAGAAAAATGCATCATTCCTATTTTTACTATGTAAAATTGTCCATGGGATACAGGGTCATGGCTTTTCATGTCCAAAATAAAATTAAAATAAAGATAATAATTTTTTTACTCATTACGCTATAGTACACAGAGTAATCTTTACCATAGACTTCCTGACACCTTACAAACAAAAGTCTATTACAGTGCCTTCTCTAGTAAATGTGAGAGTAGTAAGCATTAGGAGTTAACAGTAAAATTAAATTTTGACTATTCAATGTTTGTGCATGTCTTATTTATCCGTATTTACTGTTAGGAACCTATATGGTGATGTCATAGACTCATAATCAAGTAGTAAATGTCTGTAATCCTTCTTTGATTGCTTGACAGTAGGGTGAAAATTCCTTCCATGGTAGAAGACACCCCCAAAAGTGCAACTGAATTTGAAAAGTATGATTTCTATTTTTATTTTACTTTTACATTCTATTATAAAAGAAAAAAAAAAGCATTGCCTTTTTCTAACCAGTTTACATTTTCTTATTCAGTAAAGTGTAAAAATAAATAAAAGACAATAAAAATCTAATCTGGGCAAATTCTAAGGCAGAAACTGGAAGATACCATTTTAAATTAGGGTGGAGTGAGGATAGATAAGTTAAAGATGTGTTATAACATTTTTTGACTTTTACCATATAGTTGGCCTTTAAATAACTGAGAACTAATAATATTAATAACAATATATTTTATTTTTATGTTATCCCTGATGACGTTACACAGGCAATCACAGCAAAACCTTTGACATCACTGTTTCATGCCAAAACATGTTTGAGAGGGGACTTATGCAATGGCAGCGCCAAAAAAATCCATCCCCAACTATACATGTAAATGTTAGCTTTTTAGGTGAAGATGGGATTGATACAGGGGTTCTCTGTAAAGTATTCCTGACAGGTACGTGTAGGGCTTGTGTACGTTAAACCATTTGCAACTCTGTGTCACGGTGTACTTCCTGGTTTTGGACTTTTATTTTGTGGCCCTTTCTCCTTACTTCCTGTCCCTGGTTCTTTTTGCCCAGCTTTACCCTTGTTGTCCCTCATTGTTTGCACCTGTTCCCTCCTCTATGTAAGTTCTGTCTTCCCTTCACTCCCCTGTCAGATCCTCGTCGTTGTTAACGGGGGCACTGCCATTGTGGTTCCTGTCTTAAGTGCCGTTGTTATTACCCTCACCAACCCTAGGTAAAAGCTATATGTGTGTTTCATGGACTTTTGCATTCGGGACTCTTGTTGCTCTTGGACTTTTGTTTTCTGGACCCTGTGCAGCTTTTCCCTTTGGTCTGAGGTTTGGGGTTTGATTTGTTTCTTAGTGTTTTTCCTGTTGATTCATTGTTTAGTAGCTTACTTTCATACCCGTGTCCTGTTTAGTTTGGCATGTTCCCTCTTTATTAGTTTTCTTGTCGTGTCCCATGTCTTCGTTCTAGTTTAATAGTTATTGTTATCCGTGCCTAGTTGTTTAGTTTCTCTCCTGTTTTAGTAGCTTTTGTTATCTGAGTCTGATGTGCTTAGTTATCTCTGTTTTCCAGTTTTCTTAGACTTCCCCGTGTGGTCATTTAAGTTATTAGATTTTCCGGGTCTTGTTTATTTTCGAGTCTTGTGTATATTTTGGCCAATTAGGTTCTTCTCTTGTTGTCGATTAGTTTCTGTTGTCTTTTACTTTCCCTCAAGTAAACTCCCCTCGTGTTCGGGTTCTGTGGCTTGTCTGTGTCTTATCTGTACCGAGCTTGTTTTCTTGTAACCTCCTGTTAGGAGCGGTTTCTGTTTTTTTTTAAGCCCCTGCCAATAAAAGCCCTTTTGTTACAGCATCCCTTGCACTGTCTCCTCTCTTGGGTCCATCCTCTAACCAAAACCGTGACACTCTGACAATTCTACACCCAATTTTAGGTCTTGATGAAATGTTTCACCAAAGAAATTATCTAATTTCTAACAATAACTTTAAGTAACCATCCTCTAATAATACAATTGAGTGTTATTGTGATTATTCATTTAATGAATGGCAAAATAATATTTTCAATAAATGGTCACATTAAAAACCGAAGTTCATACACACAGGAAGAGACTGGAACATTGCCTGTTATCTTCAAATAAAAAGACTTTTCATTACAGTGTCTTGAATGTCTACACATAGAGTAGATTATATAAAGAGACGTGATTAATAATTGTACATAATGCGTAATAATCTTATTTCAGGAATGATGGCAAGCATAGAGGAGCGTTTCTTTCACAAATGCACACATGGCAGAAGTCCTTACTAATTGTTGTGTGATTTGGACAAAGGTAACTTCATGTATATGATTTATGCTTCATGTCAGTCTGATGTCAAGGTGGAAATGCTATTAACTACTTATAACAATCCAATGACAAGTCATTGTTTGTCAAATCTTGTTGTATAATTCTTAAAACACATTAGTTTATTTCATTTTTCCAGGACTGTTGGACTTATGGCTGTCAGCTTGGCCCAATGAGGACCATCTCCAAACTTTCTGATGCCTTGGTGTGACAGCTTCCTGTACAGTGGGTCCCTAGACAAAGAGAACATGGACAAAAATTATGTGTCCACACTCACAACAATGATCTCTTATCTCTTGTAAGAATATAGATTTTTTTTTTTCATAATTCAACACAAGTTAAATGCCAGTTGATAGACTAAACGTTAATATACCAGATTCAAAATTAAAGGCAGATATTACTGTTACTCTATTTGGACAGAACATAACAAAAAAGGACCAATTAACATCCAGTAAACATGTGCAGACAACCTATGATTAAACAACCATTTGATGTACCTAGAGGGGAAAAAAATCGTTAACATAGCATGACGCCAACCATTAACACTCGGATCACTGACACTTAAACAGTTTGTTATAATTACAGGTGGAGGGATCACAATTCTTGATCTTAAAGAAGAAATCATAAACTGGGAACACAGGCTTAATCAGCGTGGAAAAGAGAAATAATTTGGTTTGTTGGGTCTCTTGCCATAATTATGCAACTTGTCCTGTAGGCTCAACAACTGTAGGTAAAAGAAACATTGCCTAACCATTTGGTAATGTTATAATGACCAATTTCCATTCTGGTATATAATTAGGCTAGCTGCTGATAAAGGGCTTGACCACATCTAACTGAGACTTCATATTCCCTTCTGTAAAAGTTATGCCATATTTGGCTACTCATGTCCCCCAGTTTGAGAAAATACTTCTTTGCTGATTAATAAAGATAAGGCATGATGCTGCTAAACTAGGCACCATTTACACAATTAATTTAGTATTCGGTGCTAAAATTTAAAGTTTCATGATTCTGTCATGTTGTGTCATTGCATGTGTGTTTATGTGATTTACTTCAAAACAGTGGAGTTGTCACCCATGCACATCTGAGGCTGCTCCGGGTCCTGCGCCTGTTAAAGAATGGCTTGCATTTATATGGCTTTAATGCTATATTGGCCAGTCACCATTAAATCTATAAGCCAATGACTAAGTTTTCAATATAAATGATATTTAAGTTATTATTTATATAAAATCCTGTTATGCATTCCAACATTACTGCTTGCAGGCACAATCTGACAGGATATGTTTTTGAAGTAATTATGATTCCAAAATACTATATATTTCAGTATTGGTTAGAGCTGATGTATACACTGTCATGGCCTAAATTAGTGTATGTTCATGTATTTTTCGATAATCTAAACAGTGATATAGTTTATGTGGTAATGTTTCCTTCAGTTGACAAGACCAGGTGTTCGCCAGGTGTGTTTTAACCACGGCTTAACAATTACATTTACATTTACATTTACATTTAGTCATTTAGCAGACGCTTTTATCCAAAGCGACTTACAAGTGAGGTACAAGGCAGCAAAAATCTAAGTCAAGGAGAAAACATCAAAGCAAAGTCCTATCAGAGAAGTGTTTACAGTTCACGAGATACAAGTGCAAGAGAGCAGAAAGGATTTTTTTATTTATTTTTTTATTTATTTTAATTTTTTTAAAAGATTTAAGTGCATAGGAAGATATTACTTTTTACAGGAGATGACATTTGACTATTTTAAATTGGATAAACCTAATGGTTATGTGCTTTTATCAGACTTCATCATTTCTGTGTGCCATGCAGAATTCAATGAGACGCTAAAACAAATAACAGCTTGAGATGACCCTTATTATTACATGCAGGATTTCCTTCAAGAACTGGAGTAGGGTTAATCATTTGTTTTTCAACATGCAAGTAATTATTAGTACAAATATTCTATTTAGCTTGATTTCTGCAGCATAATTAGCAATTCCTATTGTATCCATTTTGTCTGTGTAATAGTAGGAGACTGTTGCATATCTTTGTCCTCCCCAAACATTTCTGCACCCTGTAATATTTGCTTGTGCAGGCTGAAACCCTAACCCGTTTAATCTAGGCCGAATATTAAACTTAAAGGTTTAGATGTCAAGGGTGTTCATGCAACAGATATATTCTAGTTTTGGAAGGTTTGACTGCAAAAGTGAATGGGTAATTTTGTTAGTCAATAAATCTCATGGGGATTTTAATGTTACTCCATGCACAGTCTCATCTAACTGTCAGTGAATCTGTTAAAATGTCAGTACTTCAAGTTTAACCAAACAAAATGTCTAGCACTGTCACTACTACTGTAATGTCTCTAACTGTCTTAAGAATTAAAGACACTGCCACAGATAGATCTTTTAAACTAGTTTGTAAGGACAGGGCACCTCTATATGAAATGTAAAAAGGTTTGTAATGTTAAAATCTGTACTGTATATGCAATTGCATTTTGTGGTTAGACTTACTATGACAATGGTTCATGTGAAGACACCGAATATAAATGTCTCTACCATGGGAGTCAGATGCCTGTGTGGGGTTCACAGATCCTTGAAGGTCTGCTATATCTTGCTCATTTAGGAGGGTGAGTTATTCTGGAACAACAACACCAGATTCTGGCACTCTCCTAGTCAGTGTAGTAAATGGTCTACACTGACTAGGAGCAACTAAGTTGGGGTTCAGTGTCTTGCTCAATGACCTTTACCTCACATATAAAACAAGTCTCTAAGACAGCCTTCTTCCACCTACGGAACATTGCAAAATTAGCAGCATCCTGTCTCAAAGTGAAGCCAAAAAACTAGTCCATGCATTTCTTATTTCTATGTTGGACTACTGTAATTCCCAACTTTCAGGATGCCCCAGTAACTCCCTAAAGAGCGTGCAATAAATCAAAATGCTGCACCTGACTGGAATTAGCAAGAAGGTAAATGGTAAATGTTCTGCACTTTTATAGCACTTTTCTACCTATTGGCACTCAAAGCGCTTTACACTGCTTCTTATTCACCCATTTACACTCACAATCACACACACACTCACACACCGATGGGGGAGCTGCTATGCAGCTGGCCAACACTCACCGGGAGCAACTAAGTTGGGGTTCAGTGTCTTGCTCAAGGACATTTCGACATGTGACTGGAGGAGCTGGGGATTGAACCAACAACTGTGAGATTGGTGGACAACCTTACTGCGTCACAGTCGCCCCAAGAGATATTTCATATTTCACCTAAACAGTTGCTTGTATAGCGCTTTTATCCAAAGCGCTTTACAATGTTTATTCCCATTCACACACTGATGGCAGTGGCTGTCATGGAAGGTGCTGACCTGACCCACCGGGAGCGATTTGGGGTTTAGTGTCTTGCCCAAGGACACTTGGACATGTAGCCGGGAGCAGGGATCGAACTGATGACCCTGTGGTCCTTACCAAGTGAGCTACTAGCTTCTCTCCATTTACTTCCCATTAAATTTAGAATAGAATTTAAAACCCTGCTTCTTACATATAAAGCTCTGAATGGTCAGGCTCGACGGATGAAGCGGGGAGAGTCATTGAGATAAATTCATTTCACCTAACCCTAACCCCCTAACCCTAACCCACAATGGCCATTTAAATTTAAAATCAATTTTTTGTCTGGAATTCCGTGTCCGAACCCTAATTTAGAATTGGCCTTAAAGTGTAGTGGAAGTTAATTTAAAAATTGTTTTCAGGGAGAGGGAACCCAAACTTGGGATCAGGGATGTCTGGGGGGAGGGATGCACTCTGGGAATCAGGGACAGTGTCATGGCCTGTGCCACGAACCCTAATTTGGGTCTATTTTAAATTTGTTCCTAACCCCCTAACCCTAACCCCCTAACCCTAAGCCTAACCTGTTTTCTGTTTCCTAACCCTAACCCCCTACCCACTTTCTCTCTCCTAACCCACTTTCTTTCTCCTAACCCTAACCCCCAACCACTTTTTTTATCCTAACCCTAACCCCTCACCCATTTTCTTTTTCCTGGGCCCAACCCCTTCTCCTAATCCTAACCTTGGAGTTGAAAAAAATAAGGAACATAACTAATTATATGTCTAAAGAAAGTTGGGGATCTAAAAGAGAATAAAAATACCAATTTTGGAATGATAACTAACATAGTAGAATAAATATAATTACCTAAATAGATATAAATATGTAAGGGCATAGTTGTTATGTTAAAAAGTCACAGGCATTTAGGAATTTCAGAAAACAAAGCTTAAACTGGAGAAAGAAACACGAAAAACAATTAAGGTGGGAGGGCCTATATAAAAGGAACACAGATCGGAGCTGCTCATTTCTGCTCTGACCGTGACACTGATCACATCAGCTTTAGTTGCTGAAAGCCTGCAACCAATATAAGTTTTAGATTGTGCCCTGGCCTGAAGAAGACCCCTCGGATCGAAACGTTGCATTTGGGCACATTTTTCTTTTACTTTCTTTTGAAAAGGTAGAAAAAAAACAAGAAAAAAACATTGAGACACACACACACACACACACACATTTTAATTTTATTACAAATTTTAGTATTCATTTGGTTTAAATCATTGAAATATACAATTTTGTTTGCATTAAAAACAATTTGATTTATAATTATAGTGAATTTTTCATATTTCCTCATTTTTTTAGTTTATTAATAAATATTTATAACACCCTATTAAAATGAGCTACAGAGCTCAAGAACAGTGGACAGAGGTCCACTATGGAAAGTGGGGACGGCGTCCTAACCCTAACCCCCTAACCCTAACCAATGCCTAACCCTAAAAACTCTGAAAGTGTTGCCTAAACCCCAACTAGCCCTGATGTCGCTGACCCTAATCGTCCCCTAACCCTAACCACTTCGTGGTTCAGGCCTAATCCCAACCAGTTGGAACCCACTCAGCGCTGACAGAAACACTCTTCTGGAAAAGACGGACAACCCTCCTCCAATCAGAGGCATCCAAACGTCTACCAGCTCAACACACGACTGTCTCAGGACCTCCTGGGTACTGTCTTTTATGCCAGTCTCAAAATAAGAAAATGATTCAACTCAAAGTCTATCTGATTCCAAAACAACACAGCTGTCTCAGGGCCTCCTGGGGGCTGTGCTTAATGTTAATTTCAACACAAGCTAATGTAGTTGACTCCAAAACAGCACAGCTGTCTCAGGGCCTCCTGGGGGCTGTTTTTAATGTTAATCTCAACCCCAAAAAACTATTCAACTCAAAGTCTATCTGACTCCAAAACAACACAGCTGTCTTAGGGCCTCCTGGGGGCTGTCTTTAAACTTAGCTTCAACACAAAAAATCCCACCAAAAATCTACTCAACTCAAAGGTAAGTGTCTCTCCATACATCTGTCTCAGGGTCTCCTGGGGGCTGTCTTAAATCTGGAGAGTCTCCTCAACAATTGGACAACTGCTCCTCAAACCACCGTTACTGGCCGGCCTGCAAACATCGACTTGAGAACCAGTGAAACTTCATCAAAAACTGCATCAGAGACTTAACCACTCCTACAACAAACTCATCAGAAATCAACCAAAAATCAAGGACACAATGTCATCTTTCATTAGGAAGACGGCACACAGTATCAGGGAACCAGAGTGACAAGTGTCGGCCTGTGCCATGCCTTTGACTCTCTACTCCAAACCGCCCAGTAGACGGACGAAGCGGGGAGAGTCATCGAGATAAATTCATTTCACCTAACCTGTCCCTTGCTCCTGACCCTAACTCTGATTTTTTTGGCTGTCGGCCACTATTCAGGTGTTGAGAGGAGGGGGGTTACTGTACAGGAGTTGGTACACACGGAGTGTTGTTCCCAGAAAGGGGATCAGGGAAAAAAATTGTTTTTGCCCTTAACAGTAGCACCGCCTTCTCCGACCTTTGATGCCGCTCCCCCTTTCCTTGATTAAGGAAAACAAAATTCTTTTTTTTCTAGCTCAGAGAGAAATGGCCTTTTATTTGGTCCTAATGAGGACCTATGTCCTTTAGATGATTCTGTGTCACATATAAATATGGAAAGGAATGAAATTATAAATGGTCAGTCCATTTGGTCAAATGTGGCAGTTTTGAGGTCAGATTCCATCTCTCCTTTCCCCTCACAAATGAGTAACTCTGGACAGGCAATTACATTCATTGGTGGTAATGCTGAGGTAGAGAGGATCTCTTCTCCCTCCGGTCAGCCTCCCGGGGATGGTGTACTCCCTCGGGCACTGGGACAGAGACCAACTTGTCATCCCAGGAACTCTCAAAAGATCAGGAGGTGGTCTTTGGAAGTGAAGGAGCGGGTGATAGTATTGGGAGATTCTAATCTGTCCAGATTTCGGAATATAACTGTCCATCGGTCCAGGTTGATAGTTTCCCTGGAGCATAGATCCATCATTTGAAGGGTGTTTTAGGAAAGTTGAACCCACAAACTGTCACTCAAAAAGTTAAATGGTAAATGGTCTGCACTTATATAGCACTTTTCTACCTATTGGCACTCAAAGCGCTTTACACTGCTTCTTATTTACCCATTCACACTCACAATCACACACATTCATACACCGACGGGGGAGCTGCTATGCAGCTGGCCAACACTCACCGGGAGCAACTAAGTTGGGGTTCAGTGTCTTGCTCAAGGACACTTCGACATGTGACTGGAGGAGCCGGGGATTGAACCAACAACTGTGAGATTGGTGGACAACCGCTCTACCTTCCTGCGCCACAGTCGCCCAGTTGTGCTCTCAGTGGGTCTTAATAACTGCTTGACGGGAAACCTGTTGCCAACTATTAAAAAGCAATTCCAGCAGCTTGTGGCTCTGGCGAAGAGGATTTTCCCTCATGCGGGGATTTGGGTACCTTTAATCCAGTGTTCAACTGAGCTTCCATTAGAAGCACAGTCTTTGATAGAACAACTTAATCTCTTCTTATTGACACACTTTAGAACTTTGACCATGGTGGAGGAACACCTTTTCAAAGTACAGACCCAGGATCCGGTCCATTGGACAGCTAGAACAGCATCTCTTATTTTAGATTCTTAGATGAAACAATTAAACTAAGAGTTGGGGGACCGAGTCCTCTCACCCCGTCCTCTTCTATTAAAATGAATTTGTCTCTCACTTACCATTTGACAGAAATGGAACAATTGCTGTAGGAAAGAGGCCTCTTTTTGTCCCGACATCAGCAGGTGAGGATAAAAACTGCCTTAGGAAGGACCTATATGAGTATTATTAAATTTATAGACGACTTAAATTGTTGTATCATTTTAATTTTATTGACACAGTCTTTACAGGAGGAGACTCGGGGGGGAAATTGGTAAGATTATGGAGGAAATATGGAGACAGGGCTATACAGAACAAACAGAGGAATTACTTGATTGGTCAAGACCCTACTCTTCCACGCAAATTTTATTTGCTCCCTAAAGTCCATAAGGACCCTAGCACGTGGACTGTGCCACATGAAATTCCTCCCAGTCGATCAATTGTATCGGACTGTGGGAGTGAGTCTTATGGAATTGCAGAATATATTGCCTATTTCTTGAATCCCTTGTCTCAGAAATATGAAAGCTATATCAAAGATATATATGCGTTTGTGGATAAAATTCAAACGATGGTTCTTTCACCTGGAGCTATGCTCTTTACCATTGATATTGATTCTTTATATACTAATATAGATACTCAATTAGGTCTAAAAGCAGTAAAACAGGTCTTGGAGGGTTGTCCAGATCCTACTAGGGCAGATGAAGCTCTTTTGTCTCTTTTAAAACTTAGTCTAACTAGGAATGATTTTGAGTTCAACTCCAAGAATTATCTAAGTACACGGGACGGCCATGGGAAAGAAGCATATGCCCCAGCATATGTCAATATTTATATGGCCGATTGGGAACAGACTGTCTTTCCCAAGTGCCCAAAGATCCCCTTATTCTATGTCTGATATCTGGATTATATTTTTGGAATTTGGACCCATTCTGAAGTGGACTTTAGACATTTTATTAATGTGTTAAACGATCATCATGATTCCATTTCGCTTAAATAAAACTTACCGTCTGAACACGTTGAATTTTTGCACACTCAAGTCTTTATGATAAAAGATACTGCAGATAGATGGACATTAGGGACTAGAGTTTAATTTAAACCAACTGATACTCATGCCTTGTTGCATTAAAATATTAATCATCCTAAACATACATTTACAGAGATTATCAAATCTTAATTAATAAGGTTTAGAAGAAGATGCACAAGACCAGAGGATGTTGAAGTTGCTACAAGTATCCTGTTAAAAGTCCTTAGAACTAGGCGTTATAGTCGCAGCTTTTTGCGCTCTGTAAAGAGAGAGGTACAACAGGGCTCTTGCCAGGGGCGGAGGCTAAATGAAGGAGAGGGGAATAAAAACATCATCCCTCTGGTAACACACTTTTCCCCAGCTGCAATTAAAAGGCAGGCAATCTCAAAAGCTCATTTTAGTAGGCTACAGGATAGTATTGAACCCTTCTCTGATTTCAGAGTTATATCTGCATTTAGACGTCATAAAAACTTGAAAGACCTGTTGGTTCATGCGTCAATGGAGAGTCAGAGACTAAATTCAAAGATCATACATTTTAGATCAATACAATATATTGAAAATAAATTTACGGGGTTAGGAGCTCCAGTGAGTAAACTCTTTCAGCTGGAGTCCTCCAACTTGGTGTATGTTGTAGAATGTCGAGTGTGTGGTAAATTATATGTAGGACAGACCAAAAACACACTGATGCAACGCTTAAAACAACACATATTATATTGAGCGAGTAAACAAAAGGATTGAGTTTTATGTTCACTTGGTAGTCACAGCAAAGATGATTTGGTGATTTCAGGTTTAGAGTCCAGGGTAACCTGGTCAACAGCTCAAAGACTGGCAGCAGAAAGACGTTGGATTAAAAAATTACAAACTAATAAACCCAACGGATTGAATGAAGTTTAAGGAAGTTCTGCAAATGATGATTGGTTTTGGTGCAGATTTAAGCCAGAGACTTGTGAGTTGTGGAAGGCTAAGTGAGCCTGGTCCAGTCTACCATCAATGGTATTCTGGACCTCTTTTCCTGTTTTTTTCAAAAAAAAAAAAAAAAGTTTCACCATGGGCAATTGGCAGAAAAGTGGAGGGAGAGGGCCTGCAAGCCCGTGCTATGGGCTTGTTCGGTTGGACAGTCCCTCTTTTAAGCTTTTATTTTTCCTAACTCCTAACCATAACCATAACCCCCTAACCCTAACTCGCCCCGCAACACCTCTGACCAAACACGGTAAAGGGACGGACTGAGGATGAGATCCCAGGGGATGGCCTGTGCATTTCCGGTCCCTCATGAGGGGGCACCGATTTCTTCCTTTATTCGTAACCCTAACCCTACCCTATCCCTAACCCACTTCATCCTTAATCCCAACCAATTGGAAGCCACCCAGCACTGACAGAAACACTCTTCTGGAAAAGGCTGACAATCCTTCTCCCATCAAACATCTGTCTCAAGACCTCCTGGCCACTGCCTCTAATGCCAGTCTCAACACAAGCTAATGTATTCAACTCAAAGTCTATTTGACTCCAAAACAGCACAGCTGTCTCAGGGCCTCCTGGGGGCTGTCTGGAGAATCTCCTCAACAATTGGACAGCTGCTATTCAAACCATCGTTACTGGCCAGCCTGCAAACATCAACTTGAAAACCAGTGAAACCTCATCAAAAACTGCATCAGAGACTTGACCACTCCTACAACAAACTCATCCAAAAATCAAGGACACAGTGTCATATTTTCGGTAAGAAGAAAGCATACAGTATCAGGGAACCAGAGTGACATGCCTTTGACCCCCTTCTCCATAGAGAGAACCCAACAATTCCCCCTTGAGCAGCCCTCGGCAACAGTTGAGAGGAAAAACTCCCTTTAACAGAAAAAACCTCCAGCAGAACCAGGCTCAGGGTGGGCAGCCATCTGCCTTGACCGGTTGGGGTGAGTGGAAAGTGAAGAGAGAAAAGAAGACAGCAACAAAAGCAACAACAAAACATTGGGCACGTTGATATGACAGGTAGCTGCACACTGGAAAACACACAGCTTCAAAGCCCGGGGGCACCTGCAGAGAGGACAGACAGAGGAAGACAGAAGGAGAAAGACAACTACGGGAGAAAACAGAGTTAATGTCATACAGTAGTTACAATTTTGAGGAGAGAGGAGAGGAGAGAGAGACAGGAGGAGGGGGGGTCCCCCAGCAGTCTAAGCCTATAACAGCATAACTATAACTAAGTATCAGCTTTATGAAAGAGGAAGGTTTTGAGCCTAGACTTAAAAGTAGAGAGGGTGTCTGCTTCCCGAATCAGAACTGGAAGGTGGTTCCACAGGAGAGAAGCTTGATAGCTAAAGGCTCTGCCTCCCAGTCTACTTTTGGAAATTCTGAGAACTGCAAGTAGTAGGCCTGCATTCTGAGATCGAAGTGGTCTACTGTGATGATATGGTGCTATCTATATATGATGGAGCATTAGCATTCAGAGCTTTATATGTAAGAAGCACATCACATGTGCAATACTGCACAACCCTATCACCTACCTGAGTTTTTGTTTTTTTTTGTTTTTTTTACAGTCAGGCTCTTGTCAAATCAGGAGAGAGCATCTTCTACCCCACCTTGACTAAATGGTAAATGTTCTGCACTTATATAGCGCTTTTCTACCTATTGGCACTAAAAGCGCTTAACACTGCTTCTGATTCACCCATTTGCACTCACAATCACATACACACACAGAGGGGAGCTGCTATGCAGCTGGCCAACACTAACCAGGAGCAACTAAGTTGGGGTTCACTGTCTTGCTCAAGGACACTGACATGTAAGTGGAGGAGCCGGGGATTGAACCAACAACTGTGAGATTGGTGGACAACCGCTCTACCTTCCTGCGCCACAGTCGCGTCCGGAGAAAGCATCTTCCACCCAACCTTGACTACCAACCAACATGCAAGTTAATTTGCCAAGGTGTAAAGTGGGGTGACTCTTTACCACCAGCATAACCCCGTAATAACCCAAATTCCACACCACAGCTCCAAGTTTATTTTTCACCATCTGGCTCTCGTCCAACAAGGAGAGAGCCTTTTTGACTACCGATTAACATGGAAGTCAATTTGCCAAGGTACAAAGCAGGATGACTCTGTATCACCAGCATACCATTGTAATAAACCCAAATTCCACGGGAATGGTGTGGCGGGATTGCCGACGTCTTGTTGGTTGTCTTCTAAGTCCGATGGTGTCTGCCATCTGTGGCTCAGGAGCAGGAACTGGCGGTTCAGGGGTAGGTTGCGTGGAGGCTGGGGTTTGGTGGATGGTTGAGCCAGGAACTAAAACAGGAACAGGTGAGCATCTGACTGACTCGGGGAGAGGCGGAACTGTAGTTGAGTCGGGAATGGACACAGGAACAAAAGGAGCATCAGCCAACCCCAAGATAGGTTCAGGAACAGGTACGATGGCCACCAACTCAGAAACTCAGGAACTGGGACAGAGTGCATGTCGGTGGGCTGGAAACCGGAAGTAGTTCTATTCAATCCAACTTTATTTATATAACGCCAATTCACAACAAAGTCATCTCAGGGCATTTTACAGAACAAAGTCAAGATTATAAAGATGTATAAAGAGAACCCAACAATTCCCCTTGGAGCAAGCCATAGGCAACAGTGGAGAGGAAAAACTCCCTTTAATGGAAGAAACCTGCAGCAGACCCAGGCTCAGGGTGGACGGCCATCTGCCTCGACCAGTTGGGGTGAGTCGAAGGGGAAGAGAGAAAAGAACAGAGCAACAAAAAGCAACAACAAAACATCGGGAGATTGGTATGACCAGTAGCTGCACGCTGGAAGACACACAGCTTCAAAGCCAGGGACACCTGCAGAAAGGGACAGAGAGAGGGGGACAGACAAGGACAAAGACAACTACGGGAGAGAACACACAGAGTTAATGACATACCTAGGTGACAATTGTGGGGTGAGAGGAGAGGAGAGATGGTTAAGAGGAGGAGAGGAGCTCAGTGCATTGGGGGGTGGGTCCCCCAGCAGTCTCAGCCTATGGCAGCATAACTAGAACCAACTATATGCTTTATTAAAGAGGAAGGTTTTAAGCCTAGACTTAAAAGTAGAGAGGGTGTCTGCTTCCCGAATCTGAACTGGGAGCTGGTTCCACAAGAGAGGAGCTTGATAGCTAAAGCTAAACTGGGAGTATATGGTGCTATGAGATCTTCTATATATGATGGAGCCTGACCATTCAGAGCTTTATCCGTAAGAAGCAGGATTTTAAATTCTATTCTAGATTTAATGGGAAGCCAATGGAGAGAAGCTAGTGCAGGTCAGCACTCTTGCTGCAGCATTTTGGATTAATTGCAGGATCTTAAGGGAGTTACTGGGGCATCCTGAAAGTAGGGAGTTACAGTAGTCCAACCTAGAGGTAACAAATGTATGGACCAGTTTTTGGAAAGTAGTGTGGATGATGGCATGACCTCAAGGGTCGAGAGGTGTAGCTGACATGAGTGATTTGGTCTGAGGCCCCTGTAACCATAAGGGTCAATTTGCCTCTCTAAAAAAAAAAAAATGTGATCAGGGAGCCCAAGAAAATAACTCTGTATCGAAGCCAAAAACTAAATTACCTCCATCAGTTTCATAATGAATCCCTCCCTCGCGTTGCTGGGTCCGATTTTGGTCAGGTCATTCTGTATGTATGTAATATGTGTTGTATGAAGATCCAAGAGGCAAAGATGTGAGAGGGATGTGGAATGTAGTAGTTTTATTTGTGAAGAAACAAGGGATAAATAACAAATCTAAACAGAGGCTAGGCCAAATAACAGAGTAAAACCACAAACTAAGCACATAAACCAGGGAACTTAAGAAACTAAAATATCAAAATCTGAACACAACATATAACAGAACCAGGGCTAGTGAAACAAAAACATCCCTCCAGAGACACGGAGGGCAAATTCAGACTTGGGCTAGAATAAAATACAAATTACGGAAACCAGGAGAGAACTGTGTACTAGATCAGGAAAGGATAACTGGAGTGAGTACGAGAAAAACAGGACTGGTAAAACGAAGGAATTTACTAGAAAATTAACCTGTGCACAACAAGCAGGGTGGGAATTGCTATGAGAAACAACCATTGACATTTAGCAAACAACAACAACAGAGCTACCATAAAAAACACAAAAAACCACAACCAAACCTCAGACCAAAAATAGACAGGGTGTGGCAGGAACTACGGCAATTACCTGACAGTGGAACCAAGGGGAGAGCTGGGTTTTAATAGGCAGGGGAACAGGTGAAAACAATTGGTAAGCTGGAGAAATGAAATTGGAACAGGAAGTGTAGAAAAGGGGTACAAAATAAAACTCCAGGACAGCAATTGAATGTGATGGCCAGATCATTACACTTATATTGCCTTGGCTTACAGTGAGATACCCTTACCTGCTCTGGAGTAGCATTTCATACCATCCTGGAGAATGTGCCTTTATGGTTGTCCTCAGACAGGAAGAGGAGGGTTACTACTAAATGTATAAATAAAACATTAATTAAATACATATTTAAGAGGAAATAGTCTCACATTCGCGTTGCTCAGCCACCAATTTGATGTTTTATATGAATTCATCATTGCTATAAAAAGTACTATAAATGTATGTGGGTCTAACAATAAATCAAAATAGACTTGCATCTGTTGTTATGGTTTGTATAGGGATTTGCAAGGATTCGAGTAAGGAGACAGCAGGAGGAGGGATAAAGGAAAGGGAATTTATTTATAAAGAAACAGGAGGGGTTAATAACTAAATATCACTCCACGAGGAGGGTAATAACTTACAGAACAAACTTGCCCAACAAAAGGTAACAACAGACTATACACAAACGGGGTGAACGACAGACAGGACAGCTATTCAAACAAATGGGGTGGACACATACAAGAGAGACACAAAGTAGGGTACACCCACAACCAGACGAGACCTTAACTAATTCTAACACACAGGTAAAAGTATAAAATAACATGATGACATAATGAACAGAACTAAACAGGCGGGAATAAAACATAAACAAATTAAACTAGAGGCAGATGGAAATTAACAGGAGTAACTAATACAGGGAACAGGGTAAAACAACCAGGCAGAGGAGAAACTAATGCAAACTTAACAAGGAATAACCAAACCACAGCAGGGACCAAAGAATAAAGCTGAACAGGAGAAACTGACATGAGAATTTCTAATATCTACAATACAATTGTTAGTCATTATGAGAGGGGGCGGATGTAGCTTATTTGGTAAAGGCAGTTGTCCACGGACCACAGGGTCAGTGGTTCCCCAGTGCCAGCTATATGTCGAAGTGTCTCTGGGTAAGACACTGAACACCCGACAGCCCTTTCCCATCTCCAGCTGTGCAGTGCTCGCCCAAGCCCATTAGGAATTGGGAGGGTTGTGTCACGAAGAGCATCCGGCGTAAAAACTACCAAATCAAGAGGTGGACAATGATCTGCTGTGGCGACCCTGAACTCACGGGATAAGCCAAAAGGACAAAAAATAATTAATTGTCAGTCATTATAATTTTTATTTCAGATATCCAAACTAAAAAATAAACATAATGTATATTTAAATATATAGTGACTAGTGCAATTAAAATGCAATAGTAGGTATCTACAATTAGAATTTTAACATTAATGCAACTGCTCATATCCATAATCATATCCATAACATTCATGTTACTACATCTGTCAGACCGCTAGGAAATCAAATTAAATAATTTGACCCGCTTTTGTACATTCTATGCTGTTTGCGACCCATTTGAATGTGTGTGATTACACTTATACAAAACCTAGTCATACATTTTTATTTATTCAGATGTGTGCATCTACAGGTCATAATAGAAAATGCTGTAGAATTCAGTCAGGAATCCAAGCTGTGGTACCCACTGTGGTGCTGTCTAGTGCTGAAGGGATTTAATCCTGTGAGTGAGACACCAGATAAGGCACCTGAGGCACTGTCTGATGCTGAGGTAAGTCATGGGGGTGTTGACTGTGACCTTTACACAGGGGAAACTAACGCTTGCAAACTGCACACTCAGCAGTCTCATATCTGAGACAAGCAGTGCTCTGATTTGACTATGCTGGTTGATTAAACATTGTGCTGACTTTTCTGATTTTCAGGGTTAGCGTTATAATAATCTCTGTGTTTGTAACACTTGATTAGATTATTGTACCATTGATATGCAATAAAAATTATTATTGTTCAGTCCATAACTCCACTCGGGTATTTAGTTTGTCTTTATGGGGATATAATCTGTTGGGACTGTTGAATGCAACCGCAAGGGGGCACAAGCCAGTGTCTTCTTGTGCCAGTCCCAAGTCTGGATAAATGCAGAGGGTTGTGGCAGGAAGGGCATCTGACGTAAAACACATGCCAAATCAAACATGCGAATCGTGACAAAGACTTCCATACCGGATCGGTCGGGGCCCGGGTTAACAACGACCGCCACCGGTGCTGTTGACCTACAGGGTACCGGTGGAAATTGGACTACTGTTGGTCGAAGACGAAGAAGAAGAGGAGGAAGGTGTGTTCGTAGGCAGAGAGAGAAGAGGAAAGCTAAGAATGTAGGACTGACAGTAGGGACTTTGAATGTTGGTACTATGACAGGGAAGGCTAGGGAGTTGATCGACAAGATGCAGAGAAGGAAGGTGGACATACTGTGTGTCCAGGAGACCAGGTGGAAAGGTAGCAAGGCTTGAAGCTTAGGAGCAGGGTTCAAGTTGTTTTACCATGGGTCAGATAGGAAGAGAAATGGAGTAGGAGTTATATTGAAAGAGGATTTTGTGAGGAATGTTCTAGAGGTGAAAAGAGTATCAGACAGGTTGATGAGTCTGAAGCTGGAAGTTGAAGGGGTGATGTTCAATGTTGTGAGTGGTTATGCCCCACAGGTAGGATGTGAATTAGAAGAGAAGGAGAAATTCTGGAGTGAGTTAGATGAAGTGATGCAGAGCATCCCCAGAGGTGAGAGAGTTGTCATTGGTACAGATTTCAATGGGCATGTAGGTGAAGGGAACAGAGGTGATGAGACTGTTATGGGCAGGTTTGGTGTTCAGGACAGGAACGCAGAAGGTCAGATGGTGGTTGACTTTGCAAAGAGGATGGAAATGGCTGTAGTAAACACTTTCTTTCAGAAGAGGCAGGAACATTGGGTGATGTACAAGAGCGGAGGGAGAAGCACTCAGGTAGACTACATCTTGTGTAGACGTTGTAATCTGAAAGAGATCAGTGACTGTAAAGCATTGGTAGGGGAGAGTGTAGCCAGACAACACAGGATGGGGGTGTGTAAAATGATGCTGGTGGTGAGGAAGATAAGGAGGACTAAGGCAGAGCAGAGGACGAAGTGGTGGAAGTTGAAAAAGGAAGAATGTCGTTTAGTTTTCAGGGAGGAGCTGAGACAGACTCTGGGTGGTTTGGAGGTGCTTCCAGATGACTGGACTACTACAGCTAATTTGATCAGGGAGACAGGTAGGAGGGTACTCGGTGTGTCATCTGGAAAGAGGAAAGCGGACAAGGAGACTTGGTGGTGGAACGAGGAAGTTCAGGAGTGTATACAGAGAAAGAGGTTAGCTAAGAAGAAGTGGGACACTGAGAGGACTGAAGAGAGTAGACAGGAGTACAGGGAGATACAGCGTAAGGTGAAGATAGAGGTGGCAAAGGCCAAACAAAGAGCATATGAGGACTTGTATGTTAGGTTGGAGGGAGAGGTGGATTTGTACAGGTTGGCCAGACAAAGAGATAGAGATGGAAAGGATGTGAAGCAGGTTAGTGTGATTAAAGATAAGGATGGAAATGTATTGACAGGTGCCAGGAGTGTGATGGGAAGATAGAAGGAGAACTTTGAAGAGTTGATGAATGAGGAAAATGAAAGAGAATGAAGAGTAGCAGAGGTGACTGGTGTGGAGCAGGAAGTAGCAAAGATTAGTAAGAGTGATGTGAGGAGGACATTGAAGAGGATGAAGAGCGGAAAGGCAGTTGGTCCTGATGACATACCTGTGGAGGTATGGAAGTGTCTAGGAGAGGTGGCAGTAGAGTTTTTGACTAGTTTGTTTAACAAGATCTTGGAGAGTGAGAGGATGCCAGAGGACTGGAGGAAAAGTGTTCTGGTACCAATTTTTAAGAACAAGGGAGATGTGCAGAGCTGTGGCAACTACAGAGGAATAAAGCTGATGAGTCACACAATGAAGTTGTGGGAAAGAGTAGTGGAAGCTCGGCTAAGGGAAGAGGTGAGTATTTGTGAGCAGCAATATGGTTTCATGCCTAGAAAGACTACAACAGATGCAGTATTTGCTTTGAGGACGCTGATGGAGAAGTACAGAGAGGGTCATAGGGAGTTGCATTGTGTCTTCGTAGATTTAGAAAAAGCGTATGACAGGGTGCCGAGAGAGGAGCTGTGGTATTGTATGAGGACGTCTGGAGCGGCAGAGAAGTATGTTAGAGTGGTGCAGGACATGTATGAGAGCTGTAAGACAGTGGTGAGGTGCTGTAGGTGTGACAGAGGAGTTCAAGGTGGAGGTGGGTCTGCATCAAGGATCGGCTCTGAGCCCCTTCTTTTTTGATCTGGTGCTGGACAGACTGACAGGAAACTCCGTGGACTATGATGTTGCGGATGACATTGTGATTTGTAGTGAGAGCAGGGAGCAGGTGGAGGAAAATCTAGAGAGGTGGAGGTCTGCTCTGGAAAACAGAGGAATGAAGCTTAGCCGCAGCAAGACAGAATACATGTGTGTCAATGAGAGGGACCCAGGTGGAATGGTGAGGTTACAGGGAGATGAGGTGAAGAAGGTGCAGGACTTTAAGTACTTAGGGTCAACGGTTCAGAGCAACGGAGAGTGTGGAAAAGAGGTGAAGAGGTGAGTGCAGGCAGGTTGGAACGGTTGAAGAAAAGTGTCAGGTTTGTTGTGTGATAACAGTGTTTCAGCAAGAATGAAAGGAAAGATGTTCAAGACGGTGGTGAGACCAGCAATGTTGTTCGGCTTAGAGACAGTGGCACTGAAGAAAAGACAGGAGGCAGAGCTGGAGGTAGCAGAGCTTAAGATGTTGAGGTTCTCTTTGCGAGTGACAAGGATGGACAGGATCAGGAATGAGGACATCGTGTTAGATGTTTCGGAGATAAAGTCAGAGAGGCCAGATTGAGGTGGTTTGGACATGTTCAGAGGAGAAACTGTGAATATATCGGTAGAAGGATGCTGAGGTTGGAGCTGCCAGGCAGGAGGTCTAGAGGAAGAGCAAAGAGGAGATTTATGGATGTAGTGAGGGAGGACATGAAGTTAGTTGGTGTGAGTGAAGAGGATGCAGAGGACAGAGTTAGATGGAGGCACATGATTCGCTGTGGAGACCCCTGAAAGGGAAGAGCCCAAAGGAAAAGAAGAAGAATCTGTTGGGACTGTTGGGTATGTACACTGACAGCTCCTATTATTCTATTTGAAGATAATTTCTGAAAACAAATACATTATACAACAACAAAACAGTGCAACCAACAGTGACAGCATTAATGACTGATGCTTGTTCAAGCTGTTGCTGAAGCTGTTTTTTTCTTTTATCTAGAGTTCATAAAGTATTATCCCTGCTAATGCTCTGCTCCTGCTGAAAAAACATATATTACATATATATAAACATATGTTTTTAACAGTGACCTTAGAAGACCCTGGGAGACCATCTTCTTTAAATTACAAACACAAAATAAAAAGGCCCTATCAGCTCTCTGAAGCTTTACGGCACTTAATTTTTCCAACCATTTTATAATTCCTGCCTGCAAATCACTGAACATTCACAGTTTTATCTTGCATCCACATATTTCCTCAGAATATTTACATTGTCAATATCCAACAGAAATCACAGAGGACAACCTTTTAAAGCTACAGTGTGCAACCTTTTTCAACTTTCTATATCTTTTAAACAGAAATATGCTCCAGCCCTTATTTTAATATGGAAAGGTGTAGTGCAATACAGGCTCACTGAATAGCACTCACTGGCAGGGATGGAGAGAATTTCACTTCTAAAAGCTTTAAGAGTCCTTCTGACCAACCAAAGAATTTCTGTGATTATGTGGTGGGAGTGTAAAAAATTAAGCAAAGTTGTATGACAAGAGGTAGAGGGAGGACTGGGGAGGAAGAAAAGTGTAAACCACATTAGTGTTGGCTTAAGTTGTGAACTATAGTTTTAACTGGGGCTTGTTAGTTGATGGATCACAAACTATTACAGATACTTGGCTGGCCAACAGCACCAAGGAATCTGCCAGTATGTTCAGGTTATTGTCAAAACAAACCATTGCTTCAAGACTTCTCCATAATAAAGTGTGATTTTTTTTTCTTCCTTAAAATACTTTATATTTTATTGTTTAAATCTCTAAAGGTTTAAAGATATTTTGACTGCTTGAGTGAAGCAGAACATGCTAAAACAAAGGCTTTCAGAATGCCTTTTTATTCTTCTATATATGTATTAAAAAGAGTTTTAAAAATATTACTTTAGTGTTAAGGTTGCTGCTAAGATTATTCTTGAAACAGTGAATCAGTTACCAGTAACAAGTATTCACTTACTTTACGTACTTTTATCCAAAGCAATTTGCGAGTAAACATATAACTGCAAATGTGTCTTAATTAGCTGGGTTAAATGGTAAATTGTCTGCACTTACATAGCACTTTTCTACCTATTGGCACTCAAAGCCCTTTACACTGCTTCTTATTCACCCATAAACCCATGGGGGAGCTGTTATGCAACTGGCTAACACTCACCGGAAGCAACGAAGTTGGGGTTGAGTGTTTTGCTCAAGGACACTTCGACATGTTACCAGAGAAGCCGGGGATTGGTGGATCGCTGCTCTACCTTCTTGTGCCACAGTCGCCAACAGTTTTCAGATTTCTGTTCAAATTACGATGCACAGAAATTGCACGACGACAGCTGGGACAGGTTCCAGCAACCTGACCCCTAACAGAGTAATGAGAAGAGTAATGAGAAGAGATATAGGAAATTATAGGAGATATAGGAAATTGATAACTGTCATGGCCCATGAATTTATTTTGTGTTTTGTCTTTACTTCCTTCCTGCCTTGACCAGATGGCAAACCACCCTGAAGCCTGGTTCTGCTGGAGGTTTCTTCCGTTAAAGGGAGTTTTTCCTCTCCACTGTTACCTAGGGCTTGCTAAAGGGGGGTTTGTTGGATTTCCCCTACATATCTATATAGTTGTGACTTCATTATCTAAAGTAACTTGAGATGTTGTTGTGAATTGTCGCTATATAAATAAAGTTGAATTGAAATAAATTTAATTCATATCCCAAACTTTTATTTTGTAGCCACTCATCTTCCCTCTCTGCCAGATAGTTACCTCATCTTCCATGCTCGGCTCGTCATCGTTCCTCCCAACAGCTTTATCACTCAACATCATCTTTGATTAGTTATACCTATTACTCTGTCTAAACCCAGTCCTCCCCACAGATCCTTGCCAGATCGTCACTCGTGTTTTAAGGTTTATACCTGCCACCAATGGACCCCTGTTTGTGCACAGATTGAACTACTGTTGTCTGTTAAGCTGTAGCCCAGCAGTTCCCAAGCACCGTGGAGGCCAGACTGGCTGGGACACAGTTCAAAGAAGAAATGTTAAACAGAGGTCCAACGCTCACATCACATGTCTCATTGATTTCCCCCACTCAGTGAAACACCCACTGGAAAAACTAATTTTCTGTAAGTTGTTGGTCACCTGTTAATTTGGCTGTTGTGTTCAGCACTCACCTATTTAGACTGTTCTTCTGACATTTCAACTCTCATGCCTGCTCCATGTATAACTATTAACCTGCTTATTTTAAGTCAGTTTATGGTTAAAATATGCTAATGCAACTTATTGTTCACATCGTGCAGGTGCAGGCCACGCCTGTTGTATTTGCGCTTCTTTTTTTTCCGTGTATTTCTTTTACTTTTATTCCTTTTTGTATTTCTAGTTAAATATATATTTAAATATCCAGTTTGATGTGTCAAGAGTACCCTCTCTAGCCACGTGGTTAGATGAAGTTTTTACCTCTGTTTTTTTCATCTGAACTTTTCTAAATCAAGCAGTGACCAGTAAACACTCTCTGGAATCGGCTCATTTATTTATAATTGGGAATAGCTGATCTGGCTCCAGCAGACTAGCACCGTGAATTTAAGTTTCATTCAGACTTTAAACATCCCGGACGAAATAAAGAGGAAAAAAGTGAGAGGTTGCAGAGCTGGTAAAAAGCATAAAAAGATTTTAGTGCAAAAAAAACTTTTATAGTCTGATTAAAGTGACAGTTTTGACTGACTGAAGAGGTAGTTGAATGAAATCAGTTCTATCTTGAGGTAGTGTTCTGTTGAATGAGGTTCATAGTTCTGAGGTGCCTGGGGCAGAAGAGGGAAGGGGCAAGTTCGGGAGCAAGTTCAGCTTCCTGACAGCCTGATGAATGAATCTGTCCTTCAGTCTGCTGGTCCTGGCCTGTAGACTCCACAGTCTTCTCCCTGATGGCAGCAGACTGAAGAAGCTGTGTGAGTGGGATCACCTGCAATGCAGAGGGCTTTGTGGGTGGGACAGGTTTCATAAATGTCCTGGAGGGAGGGGAGAGAGACACGTGGAGAAAGTAGAGACGCTGCTGTAATTTCTTGGCCAGTGCTGCAGTATTGTCAGTCCAGGAGAGGTCCTCTGTGATGTGCACACCCAGGAGCTTGGTGCTGCTCACCCTCTCCACAGTTGCATTGTTGATAGTTAGAGGAGCATGCTGAGTGTGTGCTCTCCTGCAGTCAACAACAATTTCCTATGTCTTTTCCATATTCAGAGAGAGATTGTTGTCACCGCACCACCCGGCCAGGCGGCTCACCACTCTCCTGTAGTTTGTCTCATCTTTGTTGCTAATAAAACCCACCCCAGTCGTGTCATCCGCAAACCTAATAAGGAGGTTGGAGTTGTGTGATGGTGTGCAGTCGTGGGTCAGCAGTGTGAAGAGAAGGGGGCTCAGCACACATCCTTGGGGGGCCCCAGTGTTTAGTGTGATGGTGCTGGATGTGTTACTGCCGACCCGTACTGCCTGAGGTCTACCGGTCAGAAAGTCCAACAGCCAGTTGCACAGTGAAGTGTTGAGCCCCAGGTGGACCAGTTTGTGAATGAGCTGTTGAGGGATGATAGTGTTGAATGCTGAACTGAAGTCAATGAACAGCATTCTGACGTATGTGTCCTTTTTGTCTAGATGTGTGAGTGCTGAGTGGACAGCAGTTGTGATGGCATTACCGTTTGAGCGGTTGGACCGATATGCAAACCGATATGCTTAAACATATTCCAGTCAGTGGTGTCAAAACAGTCCTGAAGAGCCTCTGATGACCATTCCGGCCACACTTGTATCCGTTTTTGTTTGGCGAATTTGACGAGCGGTCTGTATGCACGCATTAGCATGACAGTGATGTGGTCCGAGGCACCCAGGTGGGGGAGGGGAAGGGCTTTGTAAGCTCCTCTCTATGTGGTGTAAACAAAGTCTAAAATCTTATTACCTCATGTTGGAAGGTTGATGTGTTGGTGTATTTTTGGAAACACATTCTTTAAGTCTGCATGGTTGAAATCCCCAGCTATGATGGGAAAAGCATCAGGGTTGGCTGTCTGCTGCTCACTGATGTACTGGTGCACTTCATTAAGTGAATCATTCCTGTTGCTGTTGTTGTTCGGAGGAATGTAAACAGAAACTAGAAGTATGGCTGTAAGGGGATGACCAGACATATCTGTCTACTATGGTAGATCGGCAGATAGAACGGCCGGCACTTGATAATCATAAAGTCCACCAGGAGTCGAGCAGTGTTTGCAGATCACAACAGCATTGCGGCACCACGCATCATTGATGTAAACACAAAGCCCCCCATGGCGGGTTTTTCCTCCCGCGACGAGATATCTGTCCCCTCGATAGCATGTTAGCTGATCGAGCTGAATAGCGCTGTCCGGAATGCTGTTTCTAAGCCATGTTTCCGTGAACACAAAAACACAGCAGTCTCTTACAGTCCTCTGAGTTGACCGTAGTTATTGGATGTTGTCCTGGGCGACTGTGGTCCAGGAAGGTAGAGCTCACAGTTGTTGGTTACAGCCCCACCTCCTCCAGTCACATGTCGAAGTGTCCTTGAGCAAGACACTGAACCCCAACTTAGTTGCTCCCGGTGAGTGTTGGCCAGTTGCATAGCAGCTCCCCCATCGTTGTATGAGTGTGTGTGTGATTGTGAATGTGAATGGGTGAATAAGAAGCAGTGTAAAGTGCTTTGAGTTCCATAGGTAGAACAGCGCTATTATAAGTGATAACCATTTACCATTTAGTCCAGTTTATTTTCCAAAGAGCGCACATTAGCCAGTAAGATGGTGGGGAGGGCTGGGTTGTGTGGATTAGCCATTAGCCTAGCCCAGATAACTCCGCGCTTACCCCTCTTCTGCTTCTTCTGACGCCGCTTGTGGCACCTCCGCTGTGGGCGAGATGCAGTAGTGGGGGTCAGTGATGTTGTAGGCCCCCGGAGCAGACCAAGTTCCCGCAGCTTTTCGGCGTGCACAGAGTTTAACTCTAAAAATGTAGTTCTGCCAATTTCCAACACAAACTCACAGCTGTATGCACGCTTAAAGACAAATTGACGTGATGGAGACATACAAAAACACTGTGACTCACAAGACAAAAAACACGAAAACAGCATTCTGTCGGGAGCGAGAGAAGCTGCTGCGTGTGGACGCGCCGTCATCTTTGCCGCAATTATTATTTTGAGTGGTTAACATGTAATCTTTTGGTAATGCTTAGGTGATGTTCTGAGGTCATCATTATGACAATAAATGCTATATTGCTCAGGCTGTCATATTTTGACAAGGACCTTCCACTTGTGTAGCCAGAAATCATACTGTAGCTAGGCCTACAATCTCCCAGGAAATCTCTTTTTGTTTTGCCGTGGCAGCTCTCTTTTCTAAATCTTCTGAACTCCTACTGTTGCTACCATATTAGACAGATATGTCTGGTCATCCCCTTACAGGGGCAAAGGGATGCCTAGCAACACTTAACCAAGACTTGGGATCTGCACCATCTCATATTGGGTGATGTAAACCCACAACTGTTTACATGGACACAACTGTTTACGTGGACATAACTGTTTACATTGAATCACATTTTCAATTTGCACATTTTTCAGAACTGCAATACCTCACCAAGAACGGCACTACCTTACTTTATTGCCTTATTCAGAACTGCACTACCTCACTTTTTAATGACTTAAGAACTGCACTACCTCACCTTTATTTCCTTATTGCTCTAATTTTTTTTTTTTCAATTTTTCTTCCTATTTTTATTTTACTTTACTGTATGACATTTAGTGTGGACGGCAAAGTAAGAATTTCATTGTGCAGGTAAACATGCTTTCTGTCTGTACATATGACAATAAACACTTTGAATCTTGAATCTTTGAATCTGGCCTGCTCTTGTCTGGCTGCATTGACTTCCTTCTTGTATAAGTTTTTCAATTCAATTCAACTTTATTTATATAGCGCCAATTTACAACAAAGTCAACTCAAGGTACTTTACAGAATAAAGTCCAGACTACACAAGTATGTAAAAGCCACCCAACAAATCCCCCTTCAGCAAGCCATAGGCAACAGTGGAGAGGAAAAACTCCCTTTAATGGGAGAAACCTCCAGCCGAACCAGGCTCAGGGTGGGCGGCCATCTCCCTTGACCAGTTGGGGTGAGTGGAAAGTGGAGAAAGAAAAGAAAAGAAAAGAGCAATGAAAAGCAACAACAAAACAACAACAAAAAGCAACAACAAAGCATTGTACAGGTTGTAGGACACAGAATTAATGGCATACAGTGGTGACAAATAAATGTATAGAGAAAAGCTAGTTAGGGTTGAGTGAGCAGTTTTAACTATAAGCTTTATCAAAAAGGAAAGTTTTAAGCCTAGTCTTAAAAGTAGAGAGGGTGTCTGCTCCCCGAATTTGGATTGGAAGCTGGTTCCACAGGAGAGGAGCTTGATAGCTAAAGGCTCTGCCTCCCGTTCTACTTTTGCAAACTCTGGGAACCACAAGTAGGCCTGTATTCTGGGATTGAAGTGGTCTAATCGGGCGATACTGTCAGGATCTTGTTGCGCTTCCTGTCCCTGGACTATTATTTTGTGGCCCCTTCTCCTTACTTCCTGTCCCTGGTTCTGTTCACCCAGCTTTACCCTTGTTGTCCCTCATTGTTTGCACCTGTTCCTCCCTCTATTTAAGTTCAGTCTTCCCTTCATTCCCCTGCCAGATCCTTGTCGTTGTTAATGTGGTCTCTGCCATCGTGGTTACTGTCTTCCTTGTTGTCATTATTATCCTCACCAACCCCACAGTAGACTCTGGACTTTTGGTAAAGCTTGAAACTTATGTTTCTTGAACTCTTGGGAGATCTGGACTCTAGCATCTTGGACTTTGGTATCCTGGACTCCATGTTTCCTGTGTGTTTTTGGTCTGAGGTTTGCCTTTTGTTTAATTCGGTATTTTGGTCTAGTCCCTAGTTTTCTCCGCTTGTTTTATCCTGTTTTTTCATGTTTAGGTTTGCTTGTGTGCTCTTCAGTTTGCCAGTGCTTTATGTTGAGTTTGTTTGTGTCTGCCTCCCCTTAGTCCTTGTGTGTATGTGTTCCTCCAACTCTGTAACTTTGGTATTGTTCCCTTCCAGTGTGTTTAAGTTGTGCTCCGTTTTACTTTAATCATTATTACGTGTTATCCTTTGTTCAGTAGTTCGTCCATTGATATTTCTTAGTCCCCTTAGCCTTACCCTTGTGTTTACCCGCTTTAGTGGTTCAACATTTATCTGTGCCTTATTTAGTCAGTAGCCTCTGTTAGTTCTTTCATTTCCAAGTCTAACTTGTCCCCTGAGCCTTAGCTGGGTTTATTCTGGTAATTCTGTTCCCCTCTTGTTTTAAGTTAACTCCTTTTGTGTGCTGGTCCTGTTCACCATTTACATCTGTCAATAAAAGCCCCTTATTTGCGATCCCTCTTACAGTCTCTTCACTTGGGTCCTCCCTTAACCTAAACATGACAGTAGGATCTGGCCTAAAATTGGACCCTGAGACGTGTAAGAGGCAAACCATGAATCTGTCTGAGGCAAGGGAGTTATAGCTTCAGGTTAGGGAGCAATCAGACTCTCAAGATTACTTTTTTGAAGACCCCAGTCCTTGTTATTCGGTTAGGTACATTGATCCCTATTATTTCAAGGGCCTCAGGCGTAGGAGGATCCCCAAACCTCAGACCAAATCACTTGTCCCTGACTCCCCTCAGTCTGTCAATATTCCTGAGGGTGTTTCCGGGCCGGCTGACACTCCCTCTGTCCCTGACTCTACCCCTGAGTCTGTTACAGCACCACCTGCCCTTAGGCCGGCCTACTGCCCACCTGTCCCAGTTCTGTCTCCGGTAGAGCCGACTCTACCAATACCTGAGGTGTCAGCTCTTGATCCGGGGCTGGCTTCATGTCCGGTTGACGCTCTCCCCAACTCAGTCCCGAGCAAGTCAGACCAGTTTGCCATAGAGCCACAGGTAGTCGGACCCTATATGCATAAGAAACGCTCAGCAAGACGTCGAAGGGCTCGGCACGCCAGCTCTTCCGAAACCCCAAGCCAGGGACCTCTCTCTAGCACCACCTCAGAGTCTAGCACTCGAGCTATGTCAGCTCAGGAAGCTAGGAAGAGGGAGGAGTTCAAAGTAATCGACAAACTACTGACTGTACTCAAGGCTAAGCTAAAGGCCTCCCTCCACGACCCTGCTACCAGCTGTGCTATTGTTAAGCGTATGGAGGACCTTATTCTGTCCCGGCCATGGCTACGGGAAATGGGGGCTGCTGTCATGCATCTGGCCAGTCTAAGGGAATTTCGGGCCATGCTGGGGGCCCAAATCCCCTCGCCTGTCCCTGTTGTGGTTCCCCCTGGACCTGAACCTTCTTCCACTGTCCCAGCTCCTGCCTATGAACCCGATTCTGCTGTTCCTGATCCTCTCACGGTCCCAGCTCCTGCCCCTGAACCTGATTCTGTTGTTCCTGCTTCTCTCACGGTCCCAGCTCCTGCCCCTGAACCCGATTCTGCTGTTCCTGCTCCTCTCACGGTCCCAGCTCCTGCCCCTGAACCCGATTCTGCTGTTCCCGCTCCTCTCACGGTCCCAGCTCCTGCCCCTGAACCCGATTCTGCTGTTCCTGCTCCTATCACTGTCTCAGATCCTGTCCCGGTCCAGAGGTCTGGGTCAGCCACCCCTCCACCCGCTCCTGTTCCGGGGCGCGTCTGGGTCAGCCACCCCGCCACCTCAGCTCCTGTTCCGGGGCGCGTCGACGCCGCCACCTCAGCTCCTGTTTTGGGGCGCGTCGACGCCGCCACCTCAGCTCCTGTTCCGGGGCGCCACCTGGGTCCAACCCCCAGGGAGAGTCGACGCCGGCACCTCGGCCCAACCCCCCGGGACAGTCGATGCCGCCTCTGGTGATTCTGCTCTGGCTCTTCCTGTTTCTGTCGCTGCGCCGAGGGTGGCGACCGCTCGTCTGGTTCCTGGTCCTCCTCCGTTGTCCGGCCGTGGTCCGGCCTGGCTCTGTTCCTGTTCCTGGCGTCGGGTCGGCCGTGGTCCGGCCTGGCTCTGCTCTTGCTCCTGTTCCAGTTCCTCGCTCGGGGTCGGCCGTGGCCCACTCCTGACCCTGTTTCTGTTCCTGGTTCCGGGCCAGCCAACACTCCTTCTGGTCAATCTACCAGCCCTCCTCTACGTCGCTTCAGCCGACGTCGCCGGCCTCCCGCCCGGCCCCCGGAGGGCCTTTGCTTCAGCCGACGTCGCCGGCCTCCCGCCCGGCTCCCTGCTGGGCCTCCTGTCCGGCCCCGGGAGGGCTTCTGCCGTCGCCGCCGGCCTCCTGTCCGGCCCCGGGAGGGCTTCTGCCGTCGCCGCCGGCCTCCTGTCCGGCCCCGGGAGGGCTTCTGCCGTCGCCGCCGGCCTCCTGTCCGGCCCCGGGAGGGCTTCTGCCGTCGCCGCCGGCCTCCTGTCCGGCCCCGGGAGGGCTTCTGCCGTCGCTCCCTGCTGGGTCTCCTGTCATGTCCTGGAGGGCTTCATGTAAGGAGGAGGGTTTTGAACTCTATTCTAGATTTTATGGGAAGCCAATGAAGAGAAGCTAGTGAAAGTGAAATAGGATCTCTCTTTCCTAATCTAGTCAGCACTCTTGCTGCAGCATTTTGGATTAATTGAAGGCTTTTTAGAAAGTTATTAGGACACCCCAGAAGTACGGAGTTACAGTAATCCAACCTAGAAGTAACAAATGCATGGACCAGTTTTTCGGCATCACTTTGAGACAGGATGCTTCTAATTTTAGCAATGTTCCGTAGGTGGAAGAAGGCTGTTCTAGAGATTTGTCTTATATGTGACGTAAACGCCAAATCCTGGTCAAAAATAACTCCAAGGTTCCTCACCGCAGTACTGGAGGCCAAAGTTATGTCATCTTAAGTAACTATATTGTTAGACAGCATATTTCTCATGTTTTTAGACCCAAAGAGGATGATTTCAGTTTTGTCTGAATTTAGAAGTAGGAGATTGTAGGACATCCAGGTCTTTATGTCTTTTAGAGATGCTTAAAGTTTGACTAACTAGTTAGTATCTTCTGGTTTCACAGATAAATAGAGCTGTGTATCATCTGCATAGCAGTGGAAGTTTATGGAATGTTTCCTAATAATTTTTCCTAAAGATGACATGTACAGATTAAAAAGTATTGGTCCTAACACAGAGCCCTGTGGAACTCCATAACTAACTTTGGTGCATAAACAAGAGTCATCATTAACATGAACAAGTTGGAATCTGTCTGACAGATAAGATTTAAACCAATGTAATGTGGTTCCTTTAATCCCAAATCCATGTTCTAGTCTCTGTAATAAAATGTTGTGGTCAATGGTGTCAAATGCAGCACTAAGGTCTAGTAAGACGAGTACGGACACAAGTCCATTATCTGAAGCCAGGAGAAGATCATTGGAGACTTTTACCAGTGCTGTTTCTGTACTATGATGAACTCTAAATCCTGACTGAAAGTCTTCATACAAATTATTCCTGTAAAGGTGATCACATAATTGTTTTGCAATTACTTTTTCAAGGATTTTAGAAATAAATGGGAGATTTGATATTTGTCTATAGTTGCCAAAATCAACTGGATCAAGACAAGGTTTTTTAAGTAATGGTTTGATTACAGCAACTTTATAGGCCTTTGGTACATAGCCAGTATCTAAAGATAGGTTAAAATGAACGTGTCTATTAAAGGTAGAACATCTTTAAGCAATTTGGTTGGAACAGGGTCTAAAAGACATGTTGTTAGTTTTGAGGAAGAGATATTTGAACTTAGCTCAGTGAGATCTATGGGTGAAAAGCAGTCTAAGATGGATTGGGGCCTTATTGAGGATTCTAGAGCTGTTGTATATGAAGATCTATCTGTAATATTTGTAGGGAGGATCTGGTAAATCTTTTCCCTAATGGCTACAATTTTATCAGTAAAGAAAGTCATAAAGTCATTGCTGCTCAAAGTTAAGGGAATACTAGACTCAACAGAACTATGGCTCTTAGTCAGCCTGGCTACACTGCTGAACAGAAAGCGGGGGTTGTTCTTGTTTTCCTCTATTAGTTCGGAATAATAATTTTTTGTACATTTTTAAACTGTTTTTCCAGGCTAACCGGGATTCTTCTAAATTAGTGGGACGCCACTTCCTCTCTAACTTTCGTGACGCCTGCTTTAAGCTGTGCATTTGTGAATTGTAGCATGGACGTCGGCTCCTCTGATTCACTGCCTTCTTTTTCAGAGGGGCAACTGTATCTAGTATCATACGCAGTGAGGCTGCAGAATCGTCAACTAAATAATCAATTTGTACAGGAGTAAGATGGCTACTCACCATAGTATTGACACATGGTGGTGAAAAAGATGAAGAAATAATTTCTTTGAATGTATTCACAGCATTTTCAGATAAACATCTGCTGTAGTGGAATTTTTTCCTAACTGCTGTATAGTCCGTTATTGTAAATTCAAATGTTATTAGAAAATGGTCAGACAGAAGAGAATTATGAGGAAATACTATTATCAGTTTCAATTCCATACGTAAGGACAAGGTCTAACGTGTGAATAAAACAGTGAGTGGGTTTAATTACATTGTGGGAAAAACCAATTGAATATAATAATAAATTAAACGCAGTGCTCAGGCAGTTACTGAATGTTAAAGTCACCCACTATAATGACTTTATTTGTACTAAGCACTAAATCCGACAGAAAATTCTATCAAAAACTCTGAATAAGGGACTGGAGGACGGTACACAATAACAAATAATAGTGTTTTTTGAGTTTTCCAGTTTGCGTGTGAAAGGCTAACAGTAAGGCTCTCAAATGAGTTATAACTATGATTGCTGCAACTCCTCCACCTCGGCCTGTGCTTCTAGGAACATAATAATTAATATGACTTGGGGGGGTTGACTCATTTAAACTGACATATTCTTCCTGCTGCAACCAAGTTTCAGTGAGACAAAATAAATCAATTTGACGATCATTTGTCAAGTCATTTACTAACAGAGATTTAGAAGAGAGATCTGATATTTAATAAGCCACATTTTAAAGTTTTGGGTTTTGGTTCAGTATGAGCAGTAGTCTTAACTTGTATTAGGTTTTTATAATTAACTCCCCTTGTGTTCATTTTTGGTTTAAAAAGTTTAGGTGGTCGTGGAACAGACATAGTCTCTATGGGGCAAAGAGCAGTGTGATTAAGATCATAACATTCAGCAAAATATTAATATTCCCTGGGTGAAAAATTACAATCCATAAGAGCTTCATTTTGTCTGTTGGTAACGTCAGATTCTATAAATATCTCGGGCTGTTTATACCTGTGGATGTTGTCAGGTGTTGGAGCGGAAGATGCAGGAGAGGTGAGCACATCGGAGCCACAGGTGTTTTCAATGGTCAGTCAGTCTCCGGAGACAGAGTTGTCATGCCAAAAACTGTAAGGCAAGTTTAGGAGGCAAAAGGCAGCTCACAGTCTTGGTTAGGGTAAGTTTAATCAGCAAGCAGGTGAAACATACACACAGAGCAGAACTACACTCAAGAGTGAGCCAAATCAGATTGATAAGGTTTTAAAGGTTATGGGTGTCTTTTAACCACTCAGCTCAGCAGGTGAGCTCAGGAATGACACAATCCAAATCAACCTTATAGAACATACACAAAGGTGAATACAGAATGCTCAGAAATCTCATTAGCAAGTCTCTGAGACTACTCATCTCCTATGTGTTCCCTTCTGGGACAGCTTCCCGATGAAGATCTGGTCTAAAGAAAGTGCAGACAGAAGGTCTGCTGAGGAACAAAAGCAGAGTTCAAAGAATCCATTTGGTCACCATGAACAGGCATCTTGCATTTTTAGGATGCAGGAAATTTCTCTCACACAAGTCACCAGTGACTTTTGTCCATGCACTTCACTGCAACTCTTTCACTCTCAAACAAGCATCTGTAGTCACTATGGCCACTTCTGATTTAGTCTGCTCCAGCTGTCCATAGGATTAGTGCAGAATTTCACTGTTAGTCATGCAAGTCTAATCTTTCTTCTACTTAGGCTTTCTCCAAGCCTCAGGAGAAGAAGGAGTGATGATAACCACAGCATAGGATTCCCCATCATCATAGGTTGGTCATTAAGCTAGAGTAAGCTTGGGTGGATTGGTTTAGACTTTTGCACAGACGGGCTACTGTTTTGGTCACTTTTTTTTTAGTTGGGGTCTTTCAGAATACACATCTGGGCCAATTACTTCTAGATTATCTGAACCATTATCCTGGTGGCCGATTTCTTAATTCAATTCAACTTTGTTTATATAGCACCAATTCACAACAAAGTCATCTTGAGACACTTTACAGATTAAAGTCAAGACTCTAAAGATGTATAGAGAACCCAACAATTACCCCTTGAGCAAGCCCAGGGCAAAAGTGGAGGTGGTGGAGAGGCAAAACTCCCTTTAACGGGAGAAACCTCCAGCAGAACCAGGCTCAGGTTGGTTAGCCATCTGCCTTGACCGGTTGGGGTGAGTGGAAATTGGAGAGAGAAATGAAAAGAGCAACAAAAGCAACAACAAAACATCGGGCAGGGTTGTAGGACCAGTAGCTGTACACTGGAAAACACACAGCTTCAAAGCCCGGGGACAACTGCAAAGAGGGACAGCAAGATGGAGACAGAGAAGGAGAACAACAACTACGCGAGAAAACACACAGAGTTAATGTCATACAGTAGTTACAATTTTGAAGTGAGAGGAGAGGAGAGAGTGACAGGAGGAGGGGGGTCCCCCAGCAGTCTAAGCCTATAGCAGCATAACCATAACTAAGTATAAGCTTTATAAAAGAGGAACATTTTGACCCTAGACTTAAAAGTAGAGAGGGTGTCTGCTTCCTGAATCAGAACTGGGAGCTGGTTCTATTTTTCCCTAACTGCTGTATAGTCCGTTATTGTAAATTCAAATGTTATTAGAAAATGTTGAGACCAATTGGAAGATGGAAGGAGAACTTTGAAGAGTTGATGATTGAGAAAAATGAAAGAGGTATTGCATGAGAACGTCTGGAGTGCCAGAGAAGTATGTTAGAGTGGTGCAGGACATGTTTGAGAGCTGTAAGACCGTGGTGAGGTGCTGTAGGTGTGACAGAGGAGTTCAAGGTGGAGGTGGGTCTGCATCAAGGATCAGCTCTGAGCCCCTTCTTGTTTACTCTGGTGATGGACAGGCTGACAGATGAGGTTAGACAGGAAGCTCCATGGACTATGATGTTTGCAGATGAAATTGTGAGAGGAAACACACAATGTCCAGGTGGATGAAAATGTAGAGAGGATGAGTTCTGCTTTGGAAAACAGAGGAATGAAGTTTAGCCGCAGCAAGACAGAATACATGTGTGTCAATGAGAGGGACCAAGGTGGAACGGTGAGGTTACAGGGAGCAGAGGTGAAGAAGGTGCAGGACTTTAAGTACTTAGGGTCAACGGTTCCGAGCAACAGAGAGTGTGGAAAACAGGTGAAGATGCGAGTGCAGGCAGGTTGGAATGGTTGATTAACTCCTCTTGTGGTCATTTTTGGTTTATGTAATTTAGTTGGTCGGGGAACAGACACAGTCTCTATAGGTATGTGGGAGTTGTACGGGGTTGACGGTTGTAAGGACACTGCAGAGAGGCGTGTAGGACTGGATCTCTGCATCCTAGGCTGAACTCTGGATTGTCATACTTTTGGTTGTTTAATAAAACCAGCCATATTTCTGGATAAGAAAGCTGCACCATCTAAAGTAGGATGGATGCCATCTCTCCTAATCAGCCTAGGTTTTCCCCAAAAACGTTTCCAATTGTCTATGTTGCCCACATCGTTTGCTGGACACCACCTAGACAGCCAGCGGTTGAATGACGACATGCGGGTGTACATGTCGTCACTAGTCAGATTTGGCAGGGGTCCAGAGAAAACTACGGGGTCCAACATTGTTTTGGCCAAGTTACGAACCGATCCAACATTCATTTTAGTGACCTCCAATTTGCGTAATCGGGCATCATTAACTCCCGTGTGAATAATGATCTTGTATTTATGTTTATCTTTAGCCAGGAGTTTCAAATATGATTCAACGTCGCCCGCTCTGGCCCCAGGAAGACATTTGACTACGGCCGCTGGAGTCTCTAACTTCACGTTAATGACTATAGAGCTGCCAATTACCAAAGTTGGTTTCTCAGCGGGTGTGTCGCTGAGTAGGGAAAATCGATTTGAAACATGAATCGACTGGTGGTGAACCTCAGGCGTCTGTTTAGCATTAGATCTCTTACGAACTGTCACCCAGCCGGACTGGCTTCCCGGCTGCTCGGGAACTGCCGGGGGACAGCTAACAGGGGCTACGCTAGGTTGGCCTGTACCAGCTACCGGGGCCTGACTAGCGGAGTTGTTTTCCATGGTGCGGAGCCGCGCTTCCAATTTCGTGAGCCTCGCATCCAAAGCTGCAAAAACCTTGTTACGTATACAAATATTTTTATATATACAATATTGTTACATCACTAAAGGAGGCAGACAAAAAACTGAACATGAGATACACCAAGCAAGTGAGAGAAGGAGAGACAGAGAAGCCATTGCTAACTGCTAGTGGAGCTAAAATAGGTAAAGTGGGGAATTAGTAAACGTTAACTAGATATGTTTTACAAGATCAAGTGCTTGTGTAATAACAAGCGTATTTCACGACTCAAGTATTAATTGTTGGGTGAAGAAATCACTTATTTAAGTAAAATAAGAGCTGTAATTAATAAGTAAACAGTCCTTCGATAGAAACCCAAGAGTGTGCAGAAACAGGAAGTGACGCAATACGCTTACCGCAGGCTGTTTTTCCTTACTGCATTTTTTTCACCTGTTCCCCTCACTATTTAGGTCTAGCCTTCCCCACAGTTCACTGTTCCCTATTCAGGCTCTTCTCTCTTCGAGTGTCTTTCTTGTATAATTAGTCTTGTAAGTACAAGGTCAGGGCCCTCCTCCAAAACAAATCTGACATGTGTGTGTGTGTGTGTGTAATGGGCTTTTGTTCCCAAAGATCTTGTTGAAAAAATAGTTTATTATAGACCATAACAAGCTTATCAAGGAGTTTTATTGTTATAATAACCTTATATCCATTATTGTATTATAACTGCAATTATTCTACATAAAGGGTTGTGATAAATATATTATTTTAATCGGGATCAATGTTTTTCAGTGACCTCAATAGGAAATAAATTGTAGAAACATTTGGGTAACTCAAATAATGTTACATTTGATACATGGGAAATTTTTGTGCAACGACACAAATCCAAGGAAACTTTGTAGGAATAGAATTCAACTGTATTATGATCTGGCCCTCACAGTCACTGGACTTTTATTTTGTCCCCCTGCCTTTTAAAAACCTAGTACTCCCCTTGATTCCCTGTCAGGTCATTGTCTTTGTTATCCGTTTTTCAGTTTGTCTACCCAGTCCTTGGTTAGTCCCTTAATGTATGTATGTGAGTGCCTATGTCCGAGTTAATTTCTTGTCTCTAGTATTATTTTGGCCTTCAGAAACTTCAGAAGCCAGTTTAATCCTCCTTGTACGAGTGAGTTATGTTGTTTTTCTTGTCTTTTCTTTAGAATTTTTAATAAAACTTATTTTCTTACCAAATCCCCTCCCGCTTTGTTGTACTTGGGTCCACCCTAAATGCCTACCCATGACCTCAACATTGCTTGAACAATCTGCAGATATTTCGAGAAAATCAAATGTTAGGTTGATGATTATTATTAAGAAATTCCTACTAAAATAGCTACTCACTAATGGCAACCCCTCCTGTGTAAACTCTTTTTATTGGTAGTCTAAAGTTGTTATTTTGGAAGGCTGTAGTGTGCAGAATGAGGTAAAATTGGGGGGGGGGGAAGAGTATATCTAGCCGTGGTTCTGTGACAGCTGACCTTGGAGCTCATTATTCACTGGTATCAGTGGACAGAAATCTGCAGAGAAAGTCTGATTCCCACTGGCTCTCCACATTAAATTAGATTAAGATTCACTGTGCTTCTGCTTTTCACCTCTCTTAACCAAGACAGTGGATAAATGGCCAGTGGCTGAAAAGAGACTGGAACAGTCCGGTTCTGAAAAAGAAGAATAATATGCACTGTGCAACTCTGCACAGACAGAACGTCGATCTCCTCTGAATACCTACCCTTTTGAGGATCAATACATCCTTGGACACTGAACAGGGAAAGTCCATTAAACATGCAAAGACATGTCACGGTGTAAAGAAATCTGAGCACAAATATCTGCATTGATTTTTAGGAGGGCGGTAGGTATTGGAGGGCTGCCTTTGGGGAATTATCTTGTACAAAACATTTGGGTTTTGGTTAACTTTAGCAGGCAAAAATCCAAATGCTCAACAAACACCAGCATCCAGGAAATGGCATGTAATGAATACTGCTGTTTGAATTGTTGCTTCATGGACCAACTATATTTTGGTCGAATCACAATATAATATTATTGGAAGCCAGTAACATGGACAGAAATAATCAGATAAGGATAAGAGAAGTATGTGAAGGGAATGGGGAGAAACAATAACTGACTGAAACACTTTCAAGTGTAGGAACCAGACAGCGAAGGTAGAGATAACAGGAGGCAGGCAGACATAAACTATATTAAGAGGAAAAAGCTGAATACTATGCGGATGGAGTGAGAGGAGTTAAAATGACCATTGGCCAGAGAAGGAATAATAACTAAGTGGGGACTGGGGCAGGGACCAGTAAAAGTGTAAGTACTAAACAAAACCGATAACAAAAATACCCTTAAAGGACTGTGGATGCACTACACAAAACATACATAACATAAAATAAAGGAGTAAGGACACATGGAGGAAGTAATAGAAACTAAGTTAAATAAGGTGGTATAGAAATACAAAGGGGTTGACTAAGAGCTTACGAAGGCTATCAGGGAGGTACCAGGTTGAATGTGATCATGGTCCCATGAGGGTGACCTGATTGCGTATGCACAGTGAATGGAATGGATGGTCTGCATTTATATAGCGCTTTTCTACCTATTGGCACTCAAAGTGCTTTACACTGCTACTTATTCACCCATTCACACTCACAATCACACACACACTTATACACCGATTGGGGGAACTGCTATGCAGCTGACCAACGCTCACCGGGAGCAACTAAGTTGGAGTTCCGTGTCTTGCTCAAGGACACTACAACATGTGACCGGGAGGAGCTGGGGATTTAACCAAAAACTGCAAGATTGGTGTACAACCGCTTTATCTTCCTGCACCTGTTGCGGCTTGGGCAGTTGGATATAACAACTGACATGGGTCCATGGACAACTTACCAACTGAGCTCCTCCACTCATATGTCAAAGTGTCCTTGAGCAAGACATGGAACCCCAACTTAGTTGCTCCCAGTGAGTGTTAGCCAGCTGCTTAGCAGCTCCCCCATTAGTGTGTGAGTGTGAATGGGTGAATGTGCTTTGGATACCAATAGGTAGAAAAGTGCAATATAAGTGCAGTACAATTTTAGGAAAATGGAAATCAACAGTGAGCCATGAAAAGCCTGGCCGTATGTCATTTAAGCTGTTGTTCCTTTTAGGTTGTGTTGAATGTTTTCAACGAGACTGAGTGCTCTTTGTTTGCGTTGATCTGTGTGTTTGAGTTTTAGGTGCCCTGTCTGATTAGGTGGATTGTGGGGCATTACCGGGAGGTGATTGGTTCATCTTACAGTTCTTGAGGTTTGAAAACTCTGGTTTCCACCAGCTGAAGTAGCTTCTCTGGCAGCAGCACCTTTACTCTGTCTTCTGCCTCCAAACTCTTGTAAACCTTGTTGTGCCATAGTCTTGTGTAATTATTGCATATTTTGTAAATACTATTACTTCTCACCATCTTGTAAATGTTATCTATAAATAGTATTGACCCTGTAGGGTTGAGCTGTTGCTTGTTCTTGAGGCATATCAGCAGAAGTTTAGAGCCTGTGAAAAATCTGCCAACCAAATGTATGTTGAGTTTGCACAGGAGAAATCTGTTTTGTTTGACAAGTGGTGCACAGCCAGTAAACTTAAGAGCCAGTGAACAGAAAGTGGACTCTCTGTCTAAAGCTACTGTGCTGGCCGATGAATTAGTTTTAACTTATTGTGGTACTTTGCCCTATGTGCGCCGTGAAAATAAGCTGACTAATAGCCCAAACAAAAAACCTAAGTTTTCTTCAAAAATGCTACAATGCACAAATCCCATTTCTTCCGAGGGCCAGGAATACTTCTATTGTTAAAAGGATTCATTCTCGTTCCCTCTTGCTCTGTACTTCAAACAAGGAGCTGAGCAAAAAGCCCTAAAACTGTCAGTTTCATATGATCTGCTCCTGTTCCTTCACCTATTCTCTGAATCCCCGAGGCAACTGGCTCCTACACTGATAACCTGATGAGAACTACCAGCCCTTCTTATTAGAAGGTTTAGTCTCCCTCACAGGGGATGAAAAGATCAGGTGCACATTACTTTTTACTTGATACTGGAGCCACCCAGTCGCTTATTTTATCAAGTTTTTTGCTGTTTTCCAGTGACTCATTCTGCAGATTAGATGCACCCATTTTGGGGGTCTAAAAGAGTGTTATCAGAGCTTTGTTGCACAGTCTTTTTAAGCTTTCCATTGATTTTTGTCACCATAAAAATCTGAAATTTGCCATGCTTACCCTTACCAGGGTTCGCTCTGATATTCGATAATGAAAGTTTTCCTGTCCCCCGAGGTAATTGAAAACCACGTTGCAATCTCTTTTTTTTTTTTTTTTTTTTTTGCATAATGCTCCCAACTCACACTCTGCAAGCCAAAATCTAAATTAATCTCTCAATCTAAACACCAAAGCAAACTCCTATCAGAAAACTGTTGATGACACAGATGTGCAAATTTGAAGATGTGATGGATTTGTCTGATACAGCCGATCAGCAGATGTTCCTAAGAAAGTGGAGCCACACTTAGATACCTGTGAAAAGTCCATAACTGCCAACTTAATTCCTACTGCTGCTGATCTGTCTTTTGCTGTTAGTAAAACTGAGCTTACCCACAAGCCGACCCATCTCTGGCTACTTATCCTCTGTTGCTCTGACAACACAGGTCCCTGTGCTTATGTTCCTTCTTAGGGATAGCTAGCACTTTCTTAGGGTAAACCAGGACCAAAATAACAAACAAAAGATTCTATTTCCCAAAGTTATTGTGCTTCACTTTGTTGACAAAGTTGTGGTGAAAAATTATACACTTAATTGTAATTTTGGAATTTTGGAGACCGGGGAGGGAACAGCCTTATTTTTTTCTTCTATGTTGCACTCCGAGCACTTAGACAGAAAATTGTTGTCTACATAAACCTAGCAGTGCATTCTTATGGAACACCAAGAGTTAACTTTACTGATCATCTCTCCTTCAACTGTGAATTATTTGACACCGAGTCACACTGGAATTCAGCTGAATAGATTAAACTAAACATAGTGAGGCATGCCATTAGTTTTGCAGGAATTCATAATTAAAAGAACACAAAAAATGAAACTTTTGAGCAGATAATAGCATTAAAAGTAAGAAGTTCCATATTAGTTATCTATAACACATCTCTCAAAACAGGGACTTTTCCAACCTCTTTCAAGCAGGCCTTGATTACCCCACTGCTCAAGAAGCCTTCTCTTGATCCCTCTGTAGTGGAGAACTACAGACCTGTCTCCCTCCTTCCTTTTCTGGCCAACATAATGGAACGAGCAGTGTTCAACCAACTCTCAGACTTTCTTTCCAAGAACAACCTCCTTGATGACAATCAGTCTGGCTTCAAGAGGGGTCACTCCACAGAAACGGCATTCCTGACTGTTGTGGAATATCTTCGAGCTGCAAAAGCCACAGGTCAATCATCTGTCTTAATTCTACTTGATCTATCATCAGCCTTTGACACTGTGAACCATCACATCCTCTTGTCCACACTCTCTGACTTGGGCATCCCTGGATCAGCTCTAGACTGGCTTTGTTCTTACCTTTCGGGAAGAACCTTCAAGGTATCCTGGTTGGGGCATCTTTCTCACTCTCATAGCCTCTCTACCGGTGTGCCGCAGGGCTCAGTTCTTGTTCCTCTCCTCTTTTCTATCTACACTTCATCCCAAGGTTCCATCATTCACTCACATGGTCTTTCCTATCACTGCTACGCTGATGACACACAGCTATTCCTGTCCTTTCCACCGGACGACTCCACTGTCTCATCGCGCATTTATGCCTGTCTCTCAGACATCTCAGCCTGGTTGAGTGAGAGACACCTTCAGCTAAACCTCTCCAAGACCGAAGTCCTTGTCTTCCCAGCCAGACCTTCGATGCAACACAACATCAGCATCAACATTGGATCTACAGTGATTGTCCCCACTAAATCAGCCAAAAATCTGGGGGTCATCATCAACGACCAACTGAGCTTTAAGTCTCTAAGGCTTGCAGATTTGCCCTCTACAACATCAGGAAGATCAGACCCTACATCACGGAATATACAACCCAACTCATTGTACAGGCGCTGGTCACATCTCATCTTGATTACTGCAACGCTTTATTGATGGGGTTACCGATATCCAAAATCAAACCCTTGCAGATGATCCAAAATGCAGCAGCTCGACTCATTTTTAATCAGCCAAAAAAGACCCATGTCACACCACTTTTTAGATCTCTACACTGGCTTCCTGTAGCTGCTCGCATCAGGTTCAAAGCTCTGTCTCTTGCTCAAAGGGTGGTTAACTTGACAGCTCCCGCTTACCTGAACTCACTCATTCAAGTCTACAATCCTTCTCGCCCGCTGCGGTCTGCCAACGAACAACGTCTGGTGGTCCCAGCACCGCATAGAAGACACCAAGCAAAACTGTTTAGCGGAATGATCCCACAATGGTGGAACGAGCTACCAAACTCTGCAAGCTCAACTGACTCTCTGCCAATATTCAAAAAACTACTGAAAACTGAACTCTTCCGCTTCTTCCTATGCACTTAAATCTCTAAAAAAAAAAAAAAAAAAAAAAAAATTCCTTTCTGCTCTTTCTCGCACTTGCATCTCGTGAACTGTGAACACTTTTCTGATAGGACTTTGCTTTGATGTTTTCTCCTTGACTTAGATTCTTGCTGCCTTGTACCTCACTTGTAAGTCACTTTGGATAAAAGCGTCTGCTAAATGACTAAATGTAAATGTAAATGTGAATGTAAATATTAGGCTCCATATTACTCTAAACTAAAAATGTTGCCAAAGCAGCATTTTTCTTCCTGGGCACCATGACTGTCTTTACATCTTCATGGTCATCTCTGGTTCAATAAAGAAAATTATTCTCAAAATGCAAAGCACAGTTCTACATATACCAAATCAGAAACCAAGATACTGGAAAGAGGGTGACCACTCTTAAAAAGATATTGAAATCAGAAGCTGGAAGATATCAATTTACTTTTTCTTTGCCAACCGTGGGGGAATAGCGTAAATGTCGTCATACGGTTATTAGCAAACAGTCAAGCAAGATGGGTTTATTGAAGAGGTCACAAAGAGGACACAGGTTGTGTCATGTTTAGAGGACTGCTTAAGATCAGAGTAGGCACTTTGTTGTTACGAGGCCCCAAACAATGTAGTAGATAGTAAATGGTCTGCACTTATATAGCGCTTTTCTACCTATTGGCACTCAAAACACTTTACACTGCTTCTTATTCACCCATTCACACTCACAATCACACACACTCATACACCGATGGGGGAGCTGCTACGCAGCTGGCCAACACTCACCGGAAGCAACTAAGTTGGGGTTCAGTGTCTTGCTCAAGGACACTTTGACATGTGACCAGAGGAGCCGGGGATTGAACCAACAACTGAAGAATGGTAGACAACCGCTCTACCTTCCTGTGCCACAGTCGCATAGTGGGTCCTGGGGTCACAAGATCCACAAGAATGTGCAATAAAAGGGTTTTATTGCTTCACAACTGATATTGCCAGATAACCTAAAAAGGGACAAGAATGATGACTGTCAACTGTGAGCACCTGGTTTCTTCAGTCATGTTTTGTGAGGGTGGTTACAGTTTTGGGTTTGAGTATAAATAGAAGGGGTTTGAGAGATCGGTTAGAAGACACCAACATCCATGTGTTCTTCTCCATGCCGGCATGTATTGAACTGAGATGGTTCATCACGCTGAGTTCTGTCAAGATTTAGTAACACTTGACTAAGGAAGCATGACCCAACTGTCTTACGTGATGGAATCTCTCCACTTTTGATTGATTGTGAACACCTGATTCAGGCAATCAGAGTTCGCTTTGCTGATATTTCTGTATCTTAGTGATTTTGTGTGTACAGTGCAGACATGGGTTACAGCTGAAATTTACCTTAGTTGCAAACAAGTACAAAATCTTTTACATTTAATTTTTTTTATGTTTTTTGTGCAAAGATAAGATTATTTGTTTTTCTTCTTTGACACATCCCATTGAATAGTTCCAAACCAAGCATCTCTTACTTGGAGCAACTGTGATGCATAAGGTAGAGCGGTCATCCAACAATCCCCCAGTTGGTGATTTAATCCCCAGCTCCTCCAATCACATGTCTTTGAGCAAGGCACTGAACTCCAACTTAGTTGCTCCCGGTGAGTGTTAGCCAGCTGCATAGCAGCTCCCCCATATGTGTATTTGATTGTGAGTGCAAATGGGTGAACAAGAAGCAGTGTAAAGCACTTTAAGTACTAATAGGTAGAAAAGCACATTTACTATTTATTCTGTCTCAAAACAGACAATATTACACACTGTGAATGTTGTAAATCTTAATCTTATGATTATTATTATACTTCTTCTGATTTTCCTGTTCCATACGTCTTTTGGCACTTAACTACTTCTGCCTAGTTTAAGCTATAAACACAGTTCAAACTTTAAAACATTTAGCTTATTAAGGACATGTGCTCTTCCATTAAGCTTCTTAATATCTTTTATATTTTTAAAATTACTTGGCATTTTTCAGTAATTTGTTCTGAAGCAAATTAATGGGGAGACTTCAGCTCCTCTTCAGCTTTGGCCTCTTTCAGCTTCAACTAGTTAGACACACTTCAGCCTAGAGAGACCATTCAAACTTTCAGCAAATCACAAGACTTTTAGCTATCAGTTTCTTTGAAATTTTTTCACATTCAAATTGTAAAATGGACTTGTGTTTTTAGTCCACCTGCAGTAATAGGTGAAGGTTCACTGATTGGACAATTGTTAGAATCTGTTTTCCTTTCTCCACATTAAGATGTAAATGGTTCTGCATATTTTGACCTACTGATATGTTAACTTTAACATGACTGTTTTGAAATGGTCATAGTAGTTACAAATTCTACTTTTCTTCCGGTGTTTGACTTACATTTTGCACTCAGCCATTACATTTCTACAGTTTCCAGGATTTTTATTCTACTATTTCATGTAACATCTACTTGAGGCTAAATAGTTAACCTTCAGCACTTAATTTTGTTTTTTATTTTTTTTTATAGTAAACATTTCAGCTGGGGCGGCTGTAACTCAGTTGGTAAGGCAATTGTCCATGTTCAGTTTCAGCTCTTTCAGCAATAACAGTTCATTTTTTTTTAGGTTTGCTTTTAAGCATAAAAATGCATGTGATTTCTTTTTGGAAATGCTTTTTCTAGATTACCAACTTTTTTGGGGGGGCGAATTTATTGATTAAGCAAAGGGCAAGTAGGCATAAAAAATCATGCAAACTAGCCAATATACACATTAGCATGGGACAAATGATGGCCAGGATGGCCAGGCATTAGAACACTAAGTGCATCATAGCTTGCTGTGTATGGGGACAACTCAGAGGGCCCATTGTTACTCCTGCTTGCCACAACATTAATACCAGTTGGTGATAAAGTTGGTGCAAGTTGTATACTGCAACAAAGAGTTTTTAAAATATAAAAATATATATTTCTATATGGGACATCTTATCAAATACTCATTATAAAGCACTAAGGTTGCAGCAATTAAACATCCAGTATCACAAGGGCTTACAATACTTGTCTCCTTTCCTGCAGTTTTTCCAACTAACCCATCCTTACACGTGTGGTATGTTCAGTCAGACGGTGGAAGATACCAGATATAACTATCTAAAACTTTATCGCTTATCTAAAATAGTATCTTCAGTCTTCTGGCTGCACAAACCTGATCCAGACAAAATCAAATTAGACACTTAGCAGAAATTAGAGGACAGTTATCAGCTAAGGTGTCTTAAAACAAGGGGAACATATCAGAGTCACTGAATATATCTATGGAACCCATGTGCAACAACTAGAAACCTCTGAGACTCTGTTTGATGCTTTTCTTTTATTTACATTATAGAATTAAACTCAGGGAAATTCACGCGTCCAAGTGGGCTGACCACAAATTTGCACTTAAGTACAATACTTAAATACAATACTTAAATACAATTAAGATCTACCTGCATGGGATTCTATAGTCTAAAACAGTAAAACATACTGAGTTGTTCACATACATCTGGACATTTTGTCAGGGTTTTGGTTAAGGGAGGGACCAAGTGAAGAGGATTGCAAATAAGGGGCTTTTATTGACAGATATAAATGGTGAACAGAGGTTAGTCCTAACAGGAGGATACTAGAAACCGGATTAAGAACAGGATTAGCACACGAAAGGAGTTAACTTAATTGAATCTAAGGTGACAACAGAGTGGGCGTTGAAAACAAGAGGGGAACAGAATTACCAAAATAAACACAGCTAAGGCTCAGGGGACAAGTTAGACTTGGAAATGAAAGAACTAACAGAGGCTAATGAATAAATAAGGCACAGATAAACGTTAAACTACTAAAGCAGGTAAGCACAAGGGTAAGGCTAAGGAGACTAACAGAAATATCAATGGACACAAACTACTGAACAAAGGATAACACGTAATAATGATTAAAGTAAAACGGAGCATGACTTAAAACACACTGGAAGGGAAAGATACCAAAGTAACAAAGTTGGGGGAACACATAAACACAACAACTAAGGGGAAGCAGACAAAAACAAACTCAACATAAAGCACTGGCAAACTGAAGAGCACACAAGCAAACCTAAACATGAAAAAACCAGGATAAAACAAGCAGAGAAACCTAGAGACTAGACCAAAATACTGAATTAAACAAAATGCAAACCTGAGACCAAAACCACACAGGAAACACGGAGTCCAGGATTCCAAAGTCCAAGATACTAGAGTCCAGATTTCCCAAGAGTCCAAGAAACATGAGTTTAGGCTTTACCAAAAGTCCAGAGTCTACTGTGGGGTTGGTGAGGGTAATAACGACAATGAAGTTAGGAACAACAATGGCAGTGACCACATTAGCAACGACAAGGATATGGCAGGGGAGTGAAGGAACTTCAGTAAGTGCAAGAAGATCCAGACACATTTAGTGTAGTTATGTGTAGAGGGTGCCAGTAGGGGGTACTGCCACATCATAACCAAATACCACAATAAAAGCACTGTGAAGGGAGCACACATGACAGTAAGACATGAGTGTAATCATCTAAAGCATAGAAATAACAGTTTTCTGAGTGATTTTTATTGTAAAAATTATTTCACTGTGTACTGGCATGTACAACGTTGTTAACAATTGTTTACTACACACAACAATGATGGAGTGGAGGAGGCTATGCAAATGTATGTTCAGGTGAAGTGGGAACACATAATAATAATTTGATAATTATTATTCCTTAATTATTCCTTAATTATTATAATTCCTTCCCTTTAAGACATCTCCATTCACACTCCAGTAGCTTCATTATCTATCCATAGAGATGTAAAGAACAAAATTAAATGTGTCTCTTGTAAGATTCTGGAGAACCATCCGAGATATGGTGAAGTGTTAATTCATGGGGGTGGTGGAGGGTTTTGTTCCTGTGAGGACAAGATGACTTTATAAGAAAGTCTTATCTGATGTCTTTTAGTTAAGGGCTAGTATAAGGGGGTAGAATTGCATTTAGGAATATTGGTGCATTGTCAAGATTAAGGGTGGACCCAAGTGAAGAGACAGCAAGGGAGAGGGAACTGATTAACAGGTTTTATTGAAAAAGGCTAAAGGATTAACATAAACTCGCTCCTGAGAGAAGAACACAAAAGAAAACAAGCCAAGTATCAAACATGAAACACAGGGATAACTAAACTAAATCATGAACTGAGCGAACCAAAACCTCGGACAGGGATCTGAAGCCTAAAATAAATCTGAATGGATAGACCTGGAAAACTTAAACTAACAAACAGGTAAACGCCAAACAAATACACGGATGAGAAACAAACCACTAAAATAGAATGAAAACATGGATATGACAAAGAAAACTTATGAACGGGAGCACAGAAACTTATACAGGACCTCAGGGGAGGCAGACATTAACAAATTGAACACAAAGCACTGGCAAATAGAAAAACACAGAAGCATAACTAAAACCTGAAATAACCAAGGCCAAACAAGTGGAAATTAACAAGAGGCTAAATCAAATCACTGAATGAAACAGAAGGCAAACCTCAAACACAAAACCCGGGAGCAACAGGCAGAGAAAATGTCCAAGCAACAAGAGTTCCGAAAGCAAGAGTCCATGAAACATACATACAGATGTGGGGTTGGTGAGGGTAATAACGACGAGAAAGACAGTAACCACGATGGCAGAGACCATATTAACAGTGACAAGGATCTGGCAGGGGAGTGAAGGGAAGACTGAACTTAAATAGAGGGGGGAACAGGTGCAAACAATGAGGGACAACGAGGGTAAAGCTGGGTAAACAGAACCAGGGACAGGAAGTAAGGAGAAGGGGCCACAAAGTAAAAGTCCAGGGACAGGAAGTGCAACAAGATCCTGACATGCATGGTATATTTTACATACCTCAAACTGCAGGAAGACATAGTGTACTACATACTGTACGACCGAGTGACTAAGACTTAGTGCTATATCCCTATCCTTCTTAATACATCAATGTTTATATAGTGCACAGTATTAAATGTGTTACTCAGCCACTTTATGGTCCTCCACAGCGCTTCAAGGCTATTAAGAAACCTCTTGCACCTCTCATCTTTTCATTTCCAACAGGAGTAAAAACTGTTTTCAAGGGAGAAGCTGTGATAAAGCCACTTTGCATTCATCAGGTGGACACGGAGTCCATCTGAAATCTGATACTGGTTTAAAAAGCTGCATGTGTAAATACAACCCACTCTCACATAAAAATGTACAATATCTATGTTGGTCCATGCAAAATGAAAAATGCACTAGTCTCATATGTGCTGTAAAGTATGTGATGCTAGAGTTTTTGTTATTGTATTACATGATTTTGTTTTCTTTTAGCAAAAAACAAAAGGCAATGGCAGATGTCCCCTCCTTTTTTAGGGGAAAATACAATGTATTAATGTATTTACTGCATTAAAATGTGTTTTGATTTTATTTGTTCCTATTTTGCATTTTCTATTTAGGGCAGTATTTGATATCATGGAGTACTACGACTAAAGAGGGGTAAATTAAGACTTCTTGAATATTAAACAGCAATAACAGTCCAAAAATTTGGCTGTAGTGCTGAATGGTAGGACTGGTGATGACAGAACTGGTGAGGGATTGCTGGTTATTCCAACCTCAGTGGAAAAAAAGAACAAAGCTATTGGATTAATGCTGTTTTGTTTTGCATGCTACGCAATCCATTGTTACTATTGTTATAAATAAATAAAATAAATTTACCCAACTTTACAGTTGTGTATATACGTGACAGCTCCTCCTCAGTTACAAATTTATTTTATGGGTGCAGTAAGTGTGGAAATGAAATGAACTTTCTGATCATCAAGCTTTAAAGTGTTCATTATTGTAACAGTAGACTAAGTAACACTAAATGTTGAGATGTTAAACACCTCATATGAGGCCTTCATTCTGTGTAACAACTGCAGCCTGGGCAAAAAGCTACCATTTGGAATGCCAAGTGTTAGACCTGTTAACACATCGCTGGTACTGCAAGGAATATAATGGCCCTCTTTACCAGCACATTTATAAGCAAAAACAATCATTTATGTGCAACACAAGCCTTCCTTTTGTAAACTACAATTAGAGACAACTACATACCACTGACTGGCAAGACTGGCCACAGCATTCACTGCATTGCAACAACACAAGTTGTTATGTCTTGCATCCCCTATATATCTATATCTAATCTATATCTATATCTATATAGATCTCTATCTCTATCTATCTATCTATCTATCTATCTATATAACTATATATAGATATATATCTACATATCTCTATCTCTATCTATATATCCATATCTATATCTATATCTGTTTTTTTAATTCCCCCTATTGTTATCTTGACCATAGTGTTTCTTGTTTGTAATGTTCTGGATTTAGAGTGATTTATATGTAAAGATTAGTAATACATTGTATATAGAATATATTTTGTTTATGTGGATTTTTTTGAAGAACGACAAGTTCTTATATATAAATATAATACATGTATTTAAAAAACAGTAATGGAGTTGATTGGAGTTCTAAGAAGGCAACTTTAGCAAGCTCATACAAGCCAACAGCATCAGCGGGCCATGCTGAATTAGATCCTTTATCCATTTGATGGGGACATCCTCACATGTTTACGCCAATACATGACTAAGTTTACTGGGTCATATTGGACAGGTTTTTAAAAAATGTCCTAACAATGGTTTCTGCTAAAAAATTATCTGCCTCATTCATCTTTGCATGACAGCACATTGGCTGAGCTGGCTGTTTACAAGATCCTAATATACAACAAATGGTTTAGGTGATCAGGTTTTAAAATGTAATCCCGTGAAGGTTCTTTTAAAATAAAACCTTACTAACAGGCACAAGTAACACTTTCAAAGCACCTTCCAACAGAAAACAACTAGCTATTAATACTGTCCTTTCTGACAAGGGGAACATTTTGTGACATTTCTGAAGTGAAAACTGAATCCTTTAAAGCACTTTAACTTTATTGAGTCAAGCTGTGTGAGCAGGCTTAAGCCTGCAAAAACGTAAAGAGTGCTGAATTACAAACCACCATTGCATCAACTTATTTAAAAAAAAAAGACAATTAACAGGAATTACTATTTTCTGTGACCACTTTGAAGTACATTAACATGAAACGTTTATAATTGTGTGCTATATTTTGTCAGTAAATTCATGCTGGCTTTGAGTTAACTATTACCACTACTACACAACAAGCTAAATCCCAGCAATGGGTACCAAAGTAGCAAACGACTATTCCTTTTTTCAGACAAGGTTGCAATTGCAACAATGACCATGCCATTCAAAATATCATCATCACAATTTTCTAGATAAGGGGTGGCAAAATCAGGAATTTTATACCCATCAGTATTTTATACCCACAATATTACCAGTGCCCCAATGGCTTACAACAAACTGATCTTTTTCACAGACCAGCTGCTAGCATATACCAGAAATTTTAAAAGAGACAAAAGAAGTCAGCTAGACACAGAAAGAGACAGGGACAAAGACACATACGAGCCAGAGAGGGAGTGAGACAGAACCAACAGTAAACAGAAACAAGGAGAGACTGAGAGAAAGACACAGAGAGAGATTTTAGTGACATCTTTATATAACCACAAGTCACTTTCACCTTTATCTTATCGCTGAAGTTCCTAACCCCTGGAGTAGCTCTCCAGAGTTTTCCAGAGTTTTCATGTACATACCACAGCCAGCTGTGGTAGTACTTACAACCTTTTTCCTCAGCATGCAGAGTAGCCCCTCTAATGTCTTCTCCCTGCCAAAAAATCTACATGTTATTAAGACAAGAGAAATTTGCAAAAAATAACATTTATTGTATTTATTTTTTATGTGATGCCTTCAGAAAGCTGGAAGGAAGGCTCTTCAGTCATCTGCCGTGAGGCACTGGAAGTACATAAGGCGTGATCCTTATGTACTTCCAGTGCTGTTTAGTTTCACAAATCACAACTTTCTACTTTTTCTCTTCTGGTGTGCAGCATTTACTTTTTTCTGTACCATATCACCATGTTTGTTCTTACATTTACAGCAAAGGTCTATATGCATCTGTATCTTTCAGTGTGTGCAGTTACATTCTATTTCCAGGAGTAGTTGTCTTCAGGTTCATTAGGAGGAGGAAATTTCCCCAATAACATCAATGTATGTATGAAACTTAAAAAAAAAAAATTTTTGGCTTCAGTTTTTGCAGTTATCCTGCAAATTGGTGAATGAGAGGCACTGCAAAGCAGGTTCCAATAAAGTAGAAAAAACACGAGGGGCAATATTATTTATATATATATATATATACATATATATATATATATATATATATAAAATTTTATTTTTTGTATTATTTTTTCTGTTCAGGTTCAAATTGATCTCAGTCTCCTCATTGTGTTCTTCCCACAAAATCCCAGAAGTAGATGTTTTACAGTCAATGCGTTGATATTCTTAGTTTACTGAGGTGTATCAAAAATGCCATTTTCCTCCTGTGTGTTGTGTCTTATTCTCAGTCAAATTGCCCAGAGAGAGGCTCTCGTGTCTGGGCAATTTTAAAACATGTCATTGCTTTCAGAAACTTAAGACTCAAAATATCAATATCATGTCTACATTAGCTTTCTAAAAATAAACCAATAGTGAGGGCAGGGAATATGCTGTCCATATCGTTTAGGAAGAAACCAGAGACACATCCATGGTAGATTTTGATGGAGTTTGATATGGCTGTACATCTTGACTGATGCAAATGCAGACCTCTGAAGATGACAGCTTTCTGAAAAGGCTTGTCAAAGAGCTAAAACTCTAAACCCTCGTTTCCTGCAGTATTCATTACATTTCACATTAAACAAAATAGACAGGCCAGACAACGAAGTGATCATTTGCTTTTACACCAAAAGTGCAGCACAAGGAAAACAAAGTTGTTGTTCTTTTTTTTAAACAATCTGTTCATTAAATCAGAGCATGGCATTGTTGTAGAAAAAGAAATGTCAGCTTAATGGCATGAACAATCATAAAGTATAAAGTGTAAACAAGCTCTATTGTTCCTTTCTAATCTAAAAGCCACAACAACACTACTGCTACATTCCTTTGATAAAATATCTCCTATAGTAAAATGTTATAAACACCTAAATAATAAACCCTCCCTTATTTAAAATTTACATTTCAGAGACGGTGACGTAATATCTTCTAATACACTGACCAATAAAGCTTTGAATTCTGCCAATTCTGTTTCTTTCCAATATTTAATATAGTAACAGTAAACAGATTACACAGTAATCACAAAATCCCCCAACTATCATAATTAGTACAAAGGCAGACTCAAGTGAGGAGACGGTGAGAGGGACTGAACTAACAAGCCTGTTTATTGTTAGAAAATCAGTAATAAACATAAATCACTCCTAACATAAGGGTACAAAGAAAAACATGATCAGAAACAGAAAAAACTGAACAACAAGAATTTCCGGGAAATAACTTAGAACACAAACCCAAATGAAAACAAGATAACCTACAAAAGGCAATTTCCTAGAAAGAAAGAAGATGACAATAAAAGGAAAAAAACAAAAGTCCAGGAAAAGTTGAATTCAGAAAGTAAAGAAAGTAGAAAGTAAGTAACAATGTAGGAAGCAAATAAATAAAAAGTTGATATTTAAAGTTTAAAGAAACAAAGGAAGAAGCAAAGTAAAGAGTTAAAATTAAAGTAAAGTGTAAAGTTAAAAGGAAAAGGTAAAAAAGTAACAAGCTGAAATAACAAAAGTTTAAAGAAGTAAAAAGAAACAAAGGAAAAGGTAAATATTCAAAGTTAAAAGAAGCAAAGAAAGAAGCAAAATAAAAAGTTGCTATTAAAAGCGTAAAGAAAGAAGGAAGTAACTATTTAGAAATGAAGGGACTATTCTGATAATGAAAAACTGAAAATTTTTAATTTTAGCATTTAAATGCTAAAAAGTGTGATGAAATACTTTTATTTGGAAATGGTGTTTCCTGTCTGTGAAGGAGTGTGTGTGTATGTGTGTGTGTGTGTCTCCACTGTGTATGTTGAAGGAGAAAAACTCAGGTAAAGTGTGTGGACAGACATAAGACAGACTGTGAAAATACTGAGACTTTGCCTTGCAAAATGTTCCAAATATGAAAAAGTATTCTAAAACAGCCCCCCGTTTGTGATTTGAGGTGAATTTCAGAACCTCTGTTATAATGGGCTCCAATGGGAGTTTGAGACAGCACTCTCTCTGCTTCTGGACAGAACAAAAGTTAAAAGAATTAGTAAGAAACAAAGGAAAAGGTAAATATTCAAAGTTTAAAGAAACAAAGAAAGAAGCAAAGTAAAAAGTTGCTATTAAAAGTGTTGTGAAAAAAGGAAGTAAAAGTAACAAGTTAAAGAACAAAAGTTAAAAGAAGTAGGAAGAAACAAAAGAAAAGGTAAATATTCAAAGGTAAAAGAAACAAAGAAAGAAGCAAAAGAAACAGTTGCTAATAAAAGTGTAAAGAAAAAACGATAGAAGTAACGATTTAGAAAAGAAGGAATACTGAAAAACTGAAAAAAGTTGAAAAGAGCTTTTAATTTGAAGATTTCTTTCCGGTGTGTGTATGTTTGGTTGTGTGTGTGTGTGTGTGTGTCAACTATTGGGAGACTTTACCACAAACTCATTTTAGCATTTAAATGCAAAATAATTGAAAAAGTATGATGGAAGGTTTTTATTTTGAAAGACTGTTTCCTGTCTGTGAAGGAGTATCTGTGTGTGTGTGTGTGTTTGTGTGTGTGTGTGTGTTTCTCCACTGTGTATCTTGAAGGAGAAAAACTCAGGTAAAGTGTGTGGACACAGCTCTGAGGCTGATCACATGATCTCATGCAGCTGTGTCCGTTACCATGACAATAACTGTAATTTTAGCATTTAAATGCTAAAAAGTGGATAGAGTATGATGAAATGCTTTTAATTTGAAAGGGTGTTTCCTGTTTGTGAGTGTGTGTCTCCACTGTGTATGTTGAGGGAGAAAAACTCAAGTAAAGTGTGTGGACACAGCTCTGAGGCTGATCACATGATCTCATGCAGCTGTGTCCGTTACCATGACAATGACTGCTGCCTGCCTGCTGAGTTATGTGAGCGAAATGCAAAGGAAGGCTGGGAAAGTACTGAGACTTTGTCTTGCAAAATGTTCAAATTATGAAAAAGTATAAAACTGTGAGTGGCAAAAGGCTTCAACGAACACGGTGTTGTGATTGTGATTTGTGATTTAAGTTTCCTGTCTGCGAGGGAGTGTGTGTGTGTGTGTGTGTGTGTGTGTGTGTGTGTGTGTGTGTGTGTGTGTGTTTGTGTTTGTTCATTTAGGCATTTAAATGCTCAATTCTTTTAAAGTATTTTAAAGTATAAGTATAATGAATGGCTTTTATTTTGAAATTGTGTTTCCTGTAGGTCAATGATGTGTTTTTGGTAGAACCTGGGCCTTTTACTGTAGCAAGCCATAATTTTAAAACTTATTTCACAATTTAAATGGCATAGTAAAAAAATATAGTAAAATAAATAGATTTATTTTTTATTTTATTATTTTTGTACATCAAAAATCTGTGCTTATGTTAGAACCTGGATCTTTTACTGCAAGGACACTGAAACCCCAAAGCAATTTTACTATATTTAAATGCCGCAAAAAATTGAAAAAGTATCAAAAGCCTTTTATTTTGAGAGCGTGTTTCCTGTGGTTTATGATTTTGAGCTCCTGTTAGAACTTGGGCCTTTTACTGTATGTAGACGTCACCATAACCTCTTTCAAAAATTTAAAATGGTAATATCTTGAAATTCTAAACAAAAGGGCTTTTATTTTGAAAGTGTATTTCCTATAGTTGAGTCATGGTACAACATATATCTTTTATCCCATAATCACTATATGCTTCCAAGTGCAGTAACTTCCTCTTAGTGACTGTTGATCTATAATAATAAAAGTTGATCTATTCTACCAAGACGTGAAGAGAAAATGGGCAATGTGGGTGTGAGTGAAAGTTAGCCTTCTAAAACCATGTACTTCTCTGTCACTCAACAGTGATACAATAACAAGTATATATGTAAGTATGTGTATGTGCGTGTTTGTGTACATGAGTGTGTGTGTATGTGCATGTGTGTGTTTATGTCTATTTTCCACTATTGTAGGCCTGGTGAACAGCAGGACAGCACAGGTCTTCATTGTGTTGTATCCTAATAAAACACAAATATATTATTTTGTCTATATATGTAGGAATGATTATCATGCTTGAATGTCTATTAATTTAGACTACTACATTACACAGGTAATAAACTTTAAATCACATTTATTACAATTATATGGTGATTTAGATAATATATACACCTCACAAGATGGCAGTTCTTCTACTTTCAAGATTTCTCCTCCTTTCATGTACACGGCAGGTGGGCAGACAATGCCATTATATCACCACCACACCACACTTCTGCAGGGACCTCAACCTGTGTTCCTGGGTCAAAACCATCAATTTCGCTGCTTCTTCTGCCAAACCTTCTACATCAAAAATGATCTTCTCTTCTGAGTTATTATCCTAAGAAATGAAGCGTTTATGACAGACAAATAGAGAGGTAGAATGAGGGTATTTATATTTATTTTATATTTATTCAGTATGTAAAATTTAGCAATGTGCCGTTGTATTACCAGAGAAACCGGTAAATACAGTAAAAAAAACAACTTACTGATATGGTGGTGAATGCGGTGCTGCACCCCTTTCGCCCCCTATGCCCCATAATTTTTAATGTTCAGGGGGGTTATTTTTACAGAGGCCCCTTCTCTCAAGTCCTCCAAGGCTGCCTCTCGCCACAGGGCCAATTTGGACTCTGCCCCCCTTCCGTTCACAACAATAATCTCCCTAAGGGAGATACCCCCCTGTTTTGACACTATGTTGATGACCTAAAAATAGATCAGAAGTTATTCTTATAAAAGTTGCGGTGATCTTAAGTTGATGAAATGTTTGTGTGTAAGGGTGTGAGCATTACCATAACATTATTAAAGCAAACTTACTCTATTCAGTGTCCCCGTGACTGTCACAAGGTCATTGGTGTCAGTTTCAGCAAATTTTTCAATTATGTTTATACATGTTGCTATATGTTTTGAGGAAGGTAACAGCATCTCCTCAGCCTGGACTTTCACCTCTCCTGGGACAGAAAGGTTGTTTGACCTACAAAAAACAATTGTAATTGAAGGACGCTTTAGTTCACAGTCCTTGACTTACAGGGTAAGTACAGCAAAGTTACTGTGTACTTATTAGTGACAATGGTTTACCTCCAAAGAAAACCTATTTGTAACACTGTAGATTACAGCATACTTACCGGGTAACATGATACCTTTTCATAATAAGTGTGAATATTTATGATGGAACTGCTTTGTAACTACAAATAAGTGTAAGAGGCTCAATTTTAAATTATGGCCCTCATTTGTTGTACCTAATCTATAACATCATGTAACAGTTGGGTTTGTATTTATTGATTTTTTTATAAAATAAAAAGCAATTTTGCTTTTACTTTTATTGCCTCAAAGCATGCAAACCAATTTAAATCAGTTGAACTTAATTTTCTAAACAATTTATTGATAAATTGGGGCGATTGTGGAAGAGCGGTAATCCACCAATCTTGCAGTTGTTGATTTAATCCCTGGCTCTTCTGGTACTGTGAAGGTACACCATTGTCACTAATAAGTATACTATAATACAAAGTAAGTAAGTTTGCTGTACTTACCCTAAGTCAAGGACTGTAATCTAAAGCGTTACCAAAATTTGGTTGTCATTTATTTGTCTTTCATGTATGTGTTTGTGTGTTTGTCTGTCTGTTTGTCATATATGTCTATTTGTGTGTGTGCCTGTCTTTCTATCTCTTTGTCACCTATTTGTCTGTCTGTCATGTCTATGTACAGTAGATAAGATTGATAGGAAACAATCAAGGGCTGGCACGTGTGTATATATACAGTCACATACACTTACGTGAACAGTTTGTTGTCTTGAGTCATGTTTTTAAACATGACTCAAGACAGATTTTTAAATCCAGCATCCGAAATTGTGAAGGATTTAAAAACATAAACTCCTCCTATTTGAATTACCCCCAGCTCTCCTTTGTCATGGCCCTTGTGATTAATTCTAAGGATCCGGGTCCCATCCCACATGATGGCCTCCATTTTAGATATTTGTGGATGAGGAACAAATTTGAACTCCCTTGCCTGTAAGTTGACAAAGTAGATGCATACATTTTAAATGTCACGTATAACTTTGTCATGTATAACTTTATGTGCTGAGAAATACATTAACAATAATAAACTACAACACCCTCATAATCGATTTTTGTTTTCATATGTTAAATAATTTTTTTTAAAAACAAAAACAAAATACTACCTGTATTGTTTCTTTAAAAGCAACACATGCAACTTTAAGAAAACTTGGCTTTGGTCGAGAGTATGGTTTTGAAGACTCAAAACACACCTGTAAAACATCTAATTTTATGGCATACACACATATAGTCCTTGACTACTTAAGTAAGTACTCCTACAAAATCTAATTCAATCCAATACAGTAGCTCTGCCATAAATTCTACCCATTCATTCTAAATAGAATGCACAAAAACATTAGAACTAGCTCTTTTTATAAAGCACTTCAGTATGACTCCAACACCCACTATGACCTCAATAATAAACACAATAGAATGATAACTTTTCTGACAGTTTTAACATATAAAAATGTCTTTCAACCTTGTAAAAGTAGAATTTATGGAAGAGCCGCTGTATTTAATTGTATTAGAATGTACAGATTTACCTTTGTTTAGCTGATTCACCTGCCACCCCACTAAAATCTAACTGATTTAGCAAGTGGCAAGTGATTAACTTCCAGAGATACAGTGAGTGAGGAACAAAAGAAGGAAGAGAGGCACAGGGAGATAAATGAGCATAATTGTCAGTAACAAGTATTTGCTTGGGAGAGTAACTAACCATACACTGTTAGATAACAGGCCAGCAATCACATCACCACATTGTTAGCTAAAAACGTTAGCTTAACTCTGCTGCACTTGAAGTAACTATTGTAACGGCCCAGCAAGTGGGTTAGTGTGGGGGCGGATGCAATCTGCCCGGGGGAATTATGGGTAAATGTGTTCTGAATAGTTCTGTGCTTTAATTGCTTAAATGTTAAATGTTGTTAAATGATTACGTTACAGTTAGTGTTATTAGGTGTGTTCACATGTTAGGTTTGCCATGTAAAGTGTATGTGTTAGCCGGCACCGTGAGTGAAGGTGATCAGTGTATGAATGGACCTCACGGTGATCGGCTACTTGTGGGTGTCTTCAAAATAAAGCTCAGCTATCTCTGTTGTGAGAGGTAGCTGTGAAAAGGCAAAAGTTGTGTTGTGATTGCTTATGTCAAACAGCTCAAGGCACTTGGGGTCGTGCGGTGTATGGGGCGCAAGTGTTCTCCCTTCCGCCTGCCATTTTGAACTATTTGTTGACGTTAGCTTGCTAGCACCCAAGCTAGCCGATTAGATTAGCTAAGTCAGTTAGGGTTAGCCTTAGCTTTAGCTTCACCGCCTCCCACAGTTAGCTCCCATAAACCGTGGGTTGCTACATTGGTGTCAGCAAGTGGGATTTATCGTCTAGTAGACGCCATAATGGAGCGAAGCATAGGTGAGTTAGAGCGTGCAGTCTTAGAGAGCAGCGTGCTGCTGGAGCACCTCAAGCTGGGGGCACGGCAAAAGGCCAGCGAGTCACGGCGACCCGACGGCACCAGTGTGGGCCGGTCTACACACTGCAACCCTGACCACGGGAGACGCGGACCGTTACCCATAACGGCAGTAAAGCTACCACGTTACAGTGGGCTGACTCCACTGGAACCCTACCTCGCCCAGGTCGAGTTGGCTGCCCTCCATGGGGGATGGAGCGGTGAGGAAACGGCTACTCACCTGGCCCTGGCCCGGGAAGGTCCTGCCTTGCAGGTGCTTGCTGACCTACTCCCAGAGGATCGTCGGGAGCTCCAAGCCATCACCGCCGCTCTCCAACGGCGCTTCGGGTAGAGAACCTCCGTTGAGCAGAGCAGAGAGCAGCTAGCTGGCCGCTACAGACATGACGGAGAGAGCTTGGGGGCTTTTGCCACTGATGTACAGCTCTACACCCAAACGCGGCTACCCCACCTTTCTGGTTGCAGCCCGAGAGGAACTGAGGTCTCCCCCTCCACTGACTAGGTAACAGCCCATGTGAGGGTAGTAATTTAAAATTGAACTTATTTGTAGTTACAAAGCAGTTAATTACAAATATTCACACTTATTATGAAAGGTATCATGTTACCCTTTAAGTCAAGGGCTGTAATCTACAGTGTTACAAATAGGTTTTCTTTGGAGGTACATTGTTACTAACAAGTACACAGTAACTTTGCTGTACTTACCCTGTAAGTCAAGGACTGTGAACTAAAGCGTCCTTCAATTACAATTAATATGCCTCTTGTAGATCAAACAACCTTTCTGTCCCAGGAGACGTGAAAGTGCAGGCTGAGGAGATGCTGTTACCTTCCTCAAGGGATATAGCATTAGAAGAATTCGCTGAAACTGACACCAATGACCTTGTGACAGTCACTGGCAGACTGACTAGAGTACGTTTGTTTTAATAATGTTATGGTAATGCTCACACCCTTACACACAAACATTTCATCAACTTAAGAACAGTGCAACTTTTTGAATAATTACTTCTTATCTACTTTTAGGTCAGCAACATACTGTTAAAACAGGGGGGTATCCCCCTTAGGGAGGTTATTGTCGTAAATTGAAAGGGGGCAGAGGCCAAATTGGCCCTGTGGCGAGAGGTAGCCTTGAAGGACTTAAGAGAAAGGGGCCTCTGTAAAAATAACCCACCTAAAAATTAAAATTATGGGGCATATGGGCGAAAGGGGTGCAGCACGTCATTCACCACATTCAGTAAGTTGTTTTTTTACACTGTATCTACCTGTTTCTCTGTTAAAACAATGGCCCATTGTTTAATTTTACATAAACAAACACATAAATATAAAATAAATAAAAATATCCTCATTCTACCTCTCTATTTGTCTGTCATAAACGCTTCATTTCTTAGGATAATAACTCAGAAGAGAAGATCATTTTTGATGTAGAAGGTTTGGCAGAAGAAGCGGCGAAATTGATGGTTTTGACCCAGGAACACAGGTTGAGGTCCCTGCAGAAGTGTGGTGTGGTGGTGATATAATGGCATTGTCTGCCCACCTGCCGTGTACATGAAAGGAGGAGAAATCTTGAAAGTAGAAGAACTGCCATCTTGTGAGGTGTATATATTATCTAAATCACCATATAATTGTAATAAATGTGATTTAAAGTTTATTACCTGTGTAATGTAGTAGTCTAAATTAATAGACATTCAAGCATGATAATCATTCCTACATATATAGACAAAATAATATATTTGTGTTTTATTAGGATACAACACAATGAAGACCTGTGCTGTCCTGCTGTTCACCAGGCCTACAATAGTGGAACATAGACATAAACACACACATGCACATACACACACTCATGTACACAAACACGCACATACACATACTTACATATATAATTGTTATTGTTCTTTATGTTTGTCAAATAAAGGTTTTCTTGTTAATTTGTAATTCTCTGTATATTATTACGATGATGGAAGTTATGGAAGAAAAAATAAAAAATAAAAGCCTTTCATAATATTTTATCCACTTTTTTGCATTTAAATGCTAAAATGACTTTGTGGTGAAGTCTCCCTGCACACACACCCTCACAGACAGGAAACACACTTAATTTCCTTGGAAAGCCTTTCATCATTCTTATTTTAATTATTTAGCATTTAAATGCTAAAATTAGTTTGTTTTGAAGTCTCCCTACAGTGGACACACACAGACAACCACACAGACACAGACAGGAAATACCCTTTCAAAATAAAATCCGTTCATAATATTTTATCCACTTTTTTAACAGTTTTTCAGCATTAAAATGGTTCCTTCATTTCTAAGTAGTTACTTCTAGCTTTTTTCTTTTCACTTTAATAGCAACTTTTTTACTTTGCTTCTTTCTTTGTTTCGTTTAACTTTGAATCTTTACCTTTTCCTTTGTTTCTTACTACTTTTAACTTTTGTTATTTCAACTTGTTACTTTTTCACTTCTTCCTTTTTTATTTACACTTTTAATAGCAACTTTTTACTTTGCTTCTTTTTCTGTCTCTTTTCAGTTTAAATATCAACTTTTTACTTATTTACTTCCATTGTTACTTTCTACTTTTTTTTTTTCTGAATTCAACTTTTCTTGGGATTTTGGATTTTTTCCTTTTATTGTCATCTTCTTTCTTTCTCTTTTTGTTCGTATTTATCTCTCTTCAGCGTTTGTGGCTTTGAACGTGCAAACGCCTCTGCTCTCATCAGCTTCTGAGCAGTCGGCCTCTACCGGGCGACTTAACAGCTCTCCCACGTAATTTTCTTGGAAATTGCCTTTTCTAGTTAGTGGGAGAGCTGTGACACAGCTCTCACACTTATGAGATCCTTTCTCTTTATTATTATTATTATTATTTTTATTATTTCGCCGTTTTTTGTCCGCTATCTACTCCTAGACGGTTTGTCGTAGAAACTCCGTTCCACTTCCTAAATGTAGGTCTCTTTTAGGACATTTGGGTATTACTTTTCTCATTAATAACTTTTATACTTTTTTATTATATTTCACTTTTTATCAACTTTTCTTCCCATTGAAAATTAATGGAAGCCACTTAAAACTTCCCTTCAACTTGCCTCTTTTCATCTGCCTCTTGTGTCGTCATACTTTGGAGTAGAAACTTCATTTAAACTTTATACGGGTCTAGACCCTTTCAACTTTTTCTGGGTGGATCAGCTTCTTTCTATCTTTTATACTTTTTGAATAATCACAGTTTTAGTTTTAGGCACCATTTGGAGCTTTTTCAACTTTACCATTAGTGTGTATTGCTGAATGTTGGAGCAGCTAGAGTGGGTGACATCACATGCACTCTAACTTTTCAGCTTCCACTTTTTTTTCAACTTCTTTCAGTAAATGTAACTCTCATAGTGACAGGACTGACGGTTCTTTCTCCAAGTGTCCAGAAGCAGAGAGACTGCCGTCTGAAACTCCCATTGGAGGAGTTTATGGAGTTTATGTTACTTTCTACTTTTTTTCTTTTCTAAATTCAACTTTTCTAGGGATTTTGGATTTTTTCTTTTTATTGTCATCTTCTTTTTTCTCTTTTTGTTCGTATTTATCTCTCTTCAGCATTTGCGGCTTTGAACGTGCAAACGCCTCTGCTCTCAGCAGCTTCTGAGCAGTCGGCCTCTACCGGGCGACTTAACAGCTCTCCCACGTAATTTCCTTGGAAATTGCCTTTTCTAGTTATTATTTTTATTTCGCCGTTTTTCGGTCACTATCTACTCCTAGACGGTTTGTCATAGAAACTCCGTTCCACTTCCTAAACGTAGGTCTCTTTTAGGACTTTTAGGTAGAAAAGCGCTATATAAGTGCAGACCATTTACCATTTGGAGCCCATTATAGCAGAGGTTCTGAAATTCTCTTCAAATCACAAACGGGGGGCTGTTTTAAAATCGCCACCACGCCTTCATTTTATGGAGTATCTTCAAATACAGTACATCAGTGTGTTCATTGAAGCTTTTTGCCGCTCACAGTTTTTGAAATTTTTCGATAGAACTAATACTTTTTCATATTTTGAGCATTTTACGAGGCATAGTCTCAGTACTTTTCCAGCCTGCCTTTGAATTTGGCTCACATGGCTCAGCAGGCAGGCAGCAGTCATTGTCATGGTAACGGACACAGCTGCATGAGATCATGTGATCAGTCTCAGAGCTGTGTTTACAAACTTTACCTGAGTTTTTCTCCCTCAACATACACAGTGGAGACAGACAGACACCCCCCCCCCCCCCCACAGACAGGAAACACACTTTCAAAATAAAAGCTTTTCATCATTCTTATTTTAATTATTTAGCATTTAAATGCTAAAATTAGTCCCCCTACAGTGGACACACACAAACAACCACACAGACACAGACAGGAAACACACTTTCAAATTAAAAGCTCTTTTCAACTTTTTAACAGTTTTTCAGCAATTTCCTTCATTTATAAGTAGTTACTTTTAGCTTTTTGTTCTTTACACTTTAATAGCAACTTTTTCACTTCGCTTCTTTCTTTGTTTCTTTTAACTTTAAATATTTACCTTTTCCTTTGTTTCTTCCTACTTCTTTTCACTTTTTTTAATCAACTTGCTTCTTTTTCTGTTTTTCTTCACTTTAAATATCAACTTTTTACTTATTTACTTCCATTGTTACTTTCCACTTTTTTTTTCTTTTCTAAATTCAACTTTTCTAGGGATTTTGGATTTTTTCCTTTTATTGTCATCTTCTTTTTTCTCTTTTTGTTCGTATTTATCTCTCTTCAGCATTTGCGGCTTTGAACGTGCAAACGCCTCTGCTCTCAGCAGCTTCTGAGCAGTCGGCCTCTACCGGGCGACTTAACAGCTCTCCCACGTAATTTCCTTGGAAATTGCCTTTTCTAGTTATTATTTTTATTTCGCCGTTTTTCGGTCACTATCTACTCCTAGACGGTTTGTCATAGAAACTCCGTTCCACTTCCTAAACGTAGGTCTCATTTAGGACATGTGGGCTACTACTTTTCTCATTAATAACTTTTATACTTTTTATTATATTTCAATATTTATCAACTTTTCTTCCCATAGAAAATGAATGGAAGCCACTTAAAACTTCCCTTCAACTTGCCTCTTTTGATTTGTTTCTTGTATCGTCATACTTTACTTTTAGTGCGGGTCTAGACCCTTTCAACTTTTTTTTTAGTGGATCAGCTTCTTTCTATTTTTTATACTTTTTTAATAATCACAGTTTTAGTTTTAGGGACCATTTGGAGCTTTTTAAACTTTTCCATTAGTGTGTATTGCTGAATGTTGGAGCAGCTAGAGTGGGTGACATCACACGCACTCTAACTTTTCAGCTTCCACTTTTAGAAACTTTTTTCCTTCTTTCCTTCAGTCACCTTTAATCTTATATAAACAAACTATACATCAGAATGTAGGTATTTTTGTCTTCTTTCAGTAAATATAACTCTCATAGTGACAGGACTGACGGTTCTTTCTCCAAGTGTCCAGAAGCAGAGAGAGTGCCGTCTGAAACTCCCATTGGAGGAGTTTATGGAGTTTATGTTAACTTTTCTAGGGATTTTGGATTTTTTTCTTTTATTGTCATCTTCTTTTTTTCTCTTTTTGTTCGTATTTATTTCTCTTCAGCGTTTGCGGCTTTGAACGTGCAAACGCCTCTGCTCTCAGCAGCTTCTGAGTGGTCGACATCTACCGGGCGACTTAACAGCTCTCCCACGTAATTTCCTTGGAAATTGCCTTTTCTTGTTATTATTTTTATTTTGACGTTTTTCGGTCACTAACTACTCCTAGACAGTTTGTCTTAGAAACTCCGTTCCACTTCCTAAACGTAGGTCTCTTTTAGGACTTTTAGGTAGAAAAGCGCTATATAAGTGCAGACCAATTAACATTTACCATTTGGAGCCCATTATAACAGAGGTTCTGAAATTCTCTTCAAATCACAAACGGGGGGCTGTTTTAAAATCGCCAGTTTGCCTACATTTTATGGAGTATCTTCAAATGAAATACATAATTACAGTACATTAGGACTAATACTTTATCATATTTTGAACATTTTGTGAGGCATAGTCTCAGTACTTTTCCAGCCTGCCTTTGCATTTGCCTTACATGACTCAGCAGGCAGGCAGCAGTTATTGTCATGGTAACGGACACAGCTGCATGACGTCATGTAATCACACACACACACACACACACACACAGACACACACTCCCTCAGGACAGGAAACACACTTTCAAAATAAAAGCCTTTCATCATACTTTATCCACATTTTAGCATTTAAATGCAAATGCTTATTGCATTTAAATGCTAAAATTACTTTGTGGTGAAGTTTCCCTACAGAGAAATGTTCTGCACTTATATAGCGCTTTTCTACCTATTGGCACTCAAAGCGCTTTACGCTGCTTCTTATTCACCCATTCACACACCGATGGGGGAGCTGCTCAGCGGGAGCAACTAAGTTGGGGTTCAGCGTCTTGCTCAAGGACACTTTGACATGTGACTGGAGGAGCTGGGGATTGAACCAACAACTGTGAGATTGGTGGACAACCGCTCTAACTTCCTGCGCCACAGTCGCCCTGTGGATACACACAGAGCCCCACACACAGACAGGAAACACACTTTCAAAATAAAAGTATTTCATCATACTTTTTTCAATTATTTAGCATTTAAATGCTAAAAGTTTGTGGTAAAGTCTCCACAACCTTCCACACACAGAAAACAAACTTTGAAATTTAAATATCTTATCAACTTTTTCCACTTTTTCAGTATTAAAAGGATCCCTTCTTCTTTTTAAATAGTTACTTTTCCCTTTTTTCTTTACACTTTTAATAGCAACTTCTTACTTTGCTTATTTCTAATTCTTTTAACTTTTATTATTTCAACTTTTCATATAGCTTCTTCATTTGTTTCTTTTAACTTTGAATATCAATATTTTACTTTATAACTTATTACTTTGTTTCTTTCTATTTTTTGTTACTTTTGTAAGTTCAACCTTTCCTTTCTCTGCTTCTTATTATCAATTTTTTTTTTCTCCTTTTGCCCGTATTTATCTCTCACACTGAATCAGGTCACATGATCAGCTTCAGGGCTTTGTCCAAACAAGAGACACACACACACAGAGAGAAAGATTAAATGAATCTATAACTTTTTCCTTTGTTTCTTTCTTTTGAGTTTTAAGGTCAATTTCTCTTTGCTATTTTTCCTTCACCTTGTTTTAACTTTTTTCATCAACCCCCCTTCCAGTGAGCGGGGTGTGGACAGGCGGACATGTTGGCGAAGTCGCTCTGGTGCTAGCCCACGCAGAAAGGAGTGGAGGCTCAGTTCCTCTCGGGCTGCAACCAGAAAGGTGGGGTAGCCGCGTTTGGGTGTAGAGCTGTACATCAGCGGCAAAAGCCCCCAAGCTCTCTCCGTCATGTCTGTAGCGGCCAGCTAGCTGCTCTCTGCTCTGCTCAACGGAGGTTCTCTGCCCGAAGCGCCGTTGGAGAGCGGCAGTGATGGCTTGGAGCTCCCGACGATCCTCTGGGAGTAGGTCAGCAAGCACCTGCAAGGCAGGACCTTCCCGGGCCAGGGCCAGGTGAGTAGCCGTTTCCTCACCGCTCCATCCCCCATGGAGGGCAGCCAACTCGACCTGGGCGAGGTAGGGTTCCAGTGGAGTCAGCCCACTGTAACGTGGTAGCTTTACTGCCGTTATGGGTAACGGTCCGCGTCTCCCGTGGTCAGGGTTGCAGTGTGTAGACCGGCCCACACTGGTGCCGTCGGGTCGCCGTGACTCGCTGGCCTTTTGCCGTGCCCCCAGCTTGAGGTGCTCCAGCAGCACGCTGCTCTCTAAGACTGCACGCTCTAACTCACCTATGCTTCGCTCCATTATGGCGTCTACTAGACGATAAATCCCACTTGCTGACACCAATGTAGCAACCCACGGTTTATGGGAGCTAACTGTGGGAGGCGGTGAAGCTAAAGCTAAGGCTAACCCTAACTGACTTAGCTAATCTAATCGGCTAGCTTGGGTGCTAGCAAGCTAACGTCAACGAATAGTTCAAAATGGCAGGCGGAAGGGAGAACACTTGCGCCCCATACACCGCACGACCCCAAGTGCCTTGAGCTGTTTGACATAAGCAATCACAACACAACTTTTGCCTTTTCACAGCTACCTCTCACAACAGAGATAGCTGAGCTTTATTTTGAACACACCCACAAGTAGCCGATCACCGTGAGGTCCATTCATACACTGTATGAATGGACCCTGTGTGGATTATAGGCGTTTAAATGCAGTTACTAAGAAAGACTCTTACCCGCTGCCCCGCATCGACGATGCCCTGGACTACGTTGCTGGATCCTGTTGGTTCAGCTCTTTGGACTTGCGTAGCGGGTACTGGCAAGTAGAACTAGCACCAGAGGCCCGCTCAAAGACTGCTTTCACCATCGGGCAAGGACTGTGGCAGTTTAAAGTAATGCCTTTTGGACTTTGCAATGCCCCGGCCACCTTTGAACGGTTGATGGAGCGTGTTCTTAAGGACATTCCTCGGAGCCGCTGTGTTGTCTACCTGGACGACCTGCTGGTGCACGCCAAGGGCTTTGAGGACGCCATCAATAACCTTGCAGGCGTGTTCATGGCCATTCGTCAGGCTGGACTGCGGCTCAACCCAGCGAAATGCCACTTGCTGGCGAGAGAGACTCACTTTCTGGGTCACGTGGTCAACGAGCATGGGGTGACCACTGACCGGGCCAAGGTGGCTGCAATTAAAGAGTGGCCTCAGCCAACCACCACCAGTGAGCTGAGGAGTTTCCTTGGCCTAGCCTCCTATTACCGGAGGTTTGTAAAAGACTTTGCCACCATTGCCAGTCCCCTCCACCGAGTGACTGAGAAGGGCCGGCGGTTCGAGTGGTCTGAGGCCTGCTCAAGGGCTTTCCAACGTTTGAAGGTGGACCTCTCGGAGGCTCCTGTCTTGGCGTACCCCGACCCCCAGCAGCCGTTCATTGTGGACACGGATGCCAGTGGAGTGGGAATTGGAGCGGTACTCTCTCAAGGGGGGGAGACAGGAGAACGAGTGGTGGCCTACTACAGCTGCAGTCTGAGCCGCCCTGAACGCAACTATTGTGTGACTAGGCGAGAACTGTTGGCGGTGGTCCTGGCTGTAAGACACTTTAGACCATATCTCCTTGGCACCAGGTTCACTTTGAGGACCGACCACGCCTCTCTCACCTGGCTGCTCAACTTCAAGCAGCCCGAGGGCCAGGTGGCAAGGTGGCTGGAGATCCTCCAGGAGTATGACTTTGATATCCAGCACCGGCCAGGGCGACAGCATGGCAATGCTGATGCCCTCTCACGACGCCCCTGTCTTCTGGACGAGTGCCGCTACTATCGCCGCCATGAGGAACGAGAGCTGGGGCCATCAGCAGCTGCAGTCACCACCGGGGAGGGAGAGCCGTTCAGCAGAGAACAGCTGCAGCAGCATCAGGAGATGGATCCGGTGCCGGCTGAGGTTCGCAGCTGGCTGGAGACTCAACAACGACCGGAATGGCCGGCCATTTCAGCCAGAGGGCCAGAGATCAAGCTGCTTCACTCACAGTGGGGCAGCCTGGAGCTCTGTGACGGTATCCTCTACCGGCGGTGGCGGGCACCAGGTGGGGGGGCTGACCGCCTGCAACTCTTGGTCCCCAGTGCTCTTCGGGCGGAGGTACTCCGGTGGGTCCATGGATTTGCCGGGGCTGGCCACTTTGGAAAGTCCAAGACGGTGCGCAGTTTGTGACAGCGCTTCTACTGGCCAGGCTGCCGTCAGGACGCGGAGCTTCACGTCCACTGCTGTGATGACTGTACAGCTCAAAAAGGACCCACCCAACGCTCCCGAGGGCCTCTGCAGCAGTACCTGGTCGGTGCGCCTATGGAGAGAGTCGGCGTGGATATCCTGGGCCCTTTTCCCACTACCGAGGCTGGCAATCGCTACATCCTGGTCACAATGGACTACTTCACCAAGTGGCCTGAGGCATATGCAGTTCCGGACCAGACTGCCACTACAGCTGCCCAGCGACTGGTGGAGGACATGTTCTGCCGGTTTGGGGTAGAGCGATGGACTGGTGGAGCGGTTTAATCGCACCCTCGCAACTCAGCTGGCCATTCTAACCAGCCGGCATCAGAAGGACTGGGACCAGCACCTACCCCTGGTCCTGTGGGCTTACCGGACTGCTGTCCAGGAGTCTAGCCAATGTACCCCAGCCACACTGATGTTTGGAAGGGAGCTCCGGACACCAGTGGACTTGGTTTTTGGGCCACCCCCGGAGCCTGAAATTACGGGGGGCCCAGAGTTGGATTACCTCAGGCGGCTCAAGGAGCGCCTTAGTGTGGTCCATCAGCTGGCTTGGGAATCCCAAGGGGATGCTGGGGCCCGACAAAAGCGGGCATATGATGGACGGTGCCATGGACACCCTTTTTCAGTTGGGGACAATGTCTGGGTGTACTGCCCTGTGAGGAAGCGGGGGCTCTCGCCAAAACTCACCAGCCACTGGCAGGGGCCCGGAGAGATCCTGGATCGGATCTCTGAGGTGGTCTATCGGGTTCGCATGCCGGGAAGGGGGCGGAGGGTGGTGCTGCACAGGGATCGGCTGGCGCCATATCATCCTCTGGCTCCAAATCCGGTGACAGAACCGGAGGACAGTGTTTTGTCGCACAATCCCAGTGCCAGCATGAACAATGGTGGACTTGGGGCTGAGCCTGGTGCGGTGAGTGGGCCGCTGCAAAGACCGGCGCGTGCTCGACGCCTGCCGGGACAGTTAAGAGACTTTGTTGTGGGACTGAGTGACTGAGGGTTGTGGGGACACTGAACCCTCTTGGGGGGGGGCAGTGTAACGGCCCAGCAAGTGGGTTAGTGTGGGGGCGGATGCAATCTGCCCCGGGGGAATTATGGGTAAATGTGTTCTGAATAGTTCTGTGCTTTAATTGCTTAAATGTTAAATTTTGTTAAATGATTACGTTACAGTTAGTGTTATTAGGTGTGTTCACATGTTAGGTTTGCCATGTAAAGTGTATGTGTTAGCCGGCACCGTGCGTGAAGGTGATGGGTGTATGAATGTACCTCACGGTGATCGGCTACTTGTGGGTGTGTTCAAAATAAAGCTCAGCTATCTCTGTCGTGAGAGGTAGCTGTAAAAAGGCAAGAGTTGTGTTGTGATTGCTTATGTCAAACAGCTCAAGGCACTTGGGGTCGTGCGGTGTATGGGGCGCAAGTGTTCTCCCTTCCGCCTGCCATTTTGAACTATTCGTTGACGTTAGCTTGCTAGCACCCAAGCTAGCCGATTAGATTAGCTAAGTCAGTTAGGGTTAGCCTTAGCTTTAGCTTCACCGCCTCCCACAGTTAGCTCCCATAAACCGTGGGTTGCTACACTATGATAATAGTGGATAATAGTTAGCAAACCCTTCTAACCAGGATATATGGCAAGCAAAGAAACCTGTACCTGCCCTCCGGTGTGTTGAATGTACACAGTTTCGAACTCTCCTCGTGATGAAGCATCTAGTTTACTAAACCACTTAGCTCCAGCAAACTGTGCCATGAATTTTTCTCTGGTTGGTATCTTGATATGTTCTCTTCTGATGGCTTTGTTTAAGTCTCTTGGATCTAAGCATGTTCTGAGAGCACCTGTCTTCTTTTGCAGGACAACCAGTGAGCTTACCCATTACGTTGGCTCATCTATTTTCTTGATGACCTCAAGTTTTTCCATGCGTGCTAATTCGTCTTTCAGTTTTTTCCGCAGTGCAAATGAAATTTTCCTACAGGGATGCAACAGGAGGCACACTTTTATCCACACATATTTTATGTACTCCTGGTAGACATCCCAGTCCCTCAAAACAGTCTTTATACTCTTCCATGAGTGAGTCTTGAACATTTACGTTTGGTGACATCACCACAAACACTCTTTTAACTAGGTTGAGCTTCACACATGTACTGAGTACAGGGTCTAGACCCGCACTAAAAGTAAAGTATGACGATACAAGAAACAAATCAAAAGAGGCAAGTTGAAGGGAAGTTTTAAGTGGCTTCCATTCATTTTCTATGGGAAGAAAAGTTGATAAATATTGAAATATAATAAAAAGTATAAAAGTTATTAATGAGAAAAGTAGTAGCCCACATGTCCTAAATGAGACCTACGTTTAGGAAGTGGAACGGAGTTTCTATGACAAACCGTCTAGGAGTAGATAGTGACCGAAAAACGGCGAAATAAAAATAATAACTAGAAAAGGCAATTTCCAAGGAAATTACGTGGGAGAGCTGTTAAGTCGCCCGGTAGAGGCCGACTGCTCAGAAGCTGCTGAGAGCAGAGGCGTTTGCACGTTCAAAGCCGCAAATGCTGAAGAGAGATAAATACGAACAAAAAGAGAAAAAAGAAGATGACAATAAAAGGAAAAAATCCAAAATCCCTAGAAAAGTTGAATTTAGAAAAGAAAAAAAAAGTGGAAAGTAACAATGGAAGTAAATAAGTAAAAAGTTGATATTTAAAGTGAAGAAAAACAGAAAAAGAAGCAAGTTGATTAAAAAAAGTGAAAAGAAGTAGGAAGAAACAAAGGAAAAGGTAAATATTTAAAGTTAAAAGAAACAAAGAAAGAAGCGAAGTGAAAAAGTTGCTATTAAAGTGTAAAGAACAAAAAGCTAAAAGTAACTACTTATAAATGAAGGAAATTGCTGAAAAACTGTTAAAAAGTTGAAAAGAGCTTTTAATTTGAAAGTGTGTTTCCTGTCTGTGTGGTTGTTTGTGTGTGTCCACTGTAGGGGGACTTAAAAAAAACTAATTTTAGCATTTAAATGCTAAATAATTAAAATAAGAATGATGAAAAGCTTTTATTTTGAAAGTGTGTTTCCTGTCTGTGAGGGGGGGGGGGGTGTCTGTCTGTCTCCACTGTGTATGTTGAGGGAGAAAAACTCAGGTAAAGTTTGTAAACACAGCTCTGAGACTGATCACATGATCTCATGCAGCTGTGTCCGTTACCATGACAATGACTGCTGCCTGCCTGCTGAGCCATGTGAGCCAAATTCAAAGGCAGGCTGGAAAAGTACTGAGACTATGCCTCGTAAAATGCTCAAAATATGAAAAAGTATTAGTTCTATCGAAAAATTTCAAAAACTGTGAGCGGCAAAAAGCTTCAATGAACACACTGATGTACTGTATTTGAAGATACTTCATAAAATGAAGGCGTGGTGGCGATTTTAAAACAGCCCCCCGTTTGTGATTTGAAGAGAATTTCAGAACCTCTGCTATAATGGGCTCCAAATGGTAAATGGTCTGCACTTATATAGCGCTTTTCTACCTAAAAGTCCTAAAAGAGACCTACGTTTAGGAAGTGGAACGGAGTTTCTATGACAAACCGTCTAGGAGTAGATAGTGACCGAAAAACGGCGAAATAAAAATAATAACTAGAAAAGGCAATTTCCAAGGAAATTACGTGGGAGAGCTGTTAAGTCGCCCGGTAGAGGCCGACTGCTCAGAAGCTGCTGAGAGCAGAGGCGTTTGCACGTTCAAAGCCGCAAATGCTGAAGAGAGATAAATACGAACAAAAAGAGAAAAAAGAAGATGACAATAAAAGGAAAAAATCCAAAATCCCTAGAAAAGTTGAATTTAGAAAAGAAAAAAAGTAGAAAGTAACATAAACTCCATAAACTCCTCCAATGGGAGTTTCAGACGGCAGTCTCTCTGCTTCTGGACACTTGGAGAAAGAACCGTCAGTCCTGTCACTATGAGAGTTACATTTACTGAAAGAAGTTGAAAAAAAAGTGGAAGCTGAAAAGTTAGAGTGCATGTGATGTCACCCACTCTAGCTGCTCCAACATTCAGCAATACACACTAATGGTAAAGTTGAAAAAGCTCCAAATGGTGCCTAAAACTAAAACTGTGATTATTCAAAAAGTATAAAAGATAGAAAGAAGCTGATCCACCCAGAAAAAGTTGAAAGGGTCTAGACCCGTATAAAGTTTAAATGAAGTTTCTACTCCAAAGTATGACGACACAAGAGGCAGATGAAAAGAGGCAAGTTGAAGGGAAGTTTTAAGTGGCTTCCATTAATTTTCAATGGGAAGAAAAGTTGATAAAAAGTGAAATATAATAAAAAAGTATAAAAGTTATTAATGAGAAAAGTAATACCCAAATGTCCTAAAAGAGACCTACATTTAGGAAGTGGAACGGAGTTTCTACGACAAACCGTCTAGGAGTAGATAGCGGACAAAAAACGGCGAAATAATAAAAATAATAATAATAATAATAAAGAGAAAGGATCTCATAAGTGTGAGAGCTGTGTCACAGCTCTCCCACTAACTAGAAAAGGCAATTTCCAAGAAAATTACGTGGGAGAGCTGTTAAGTCGCCCGGTAGAGGCCGACTGCTCAGAAGCTGATGAGAGCAGAGGCGTTTGCACGTTCAAAGCCACAAACGCTGAAGAGAGATAAATACGAACAAAAAGAGAAAGAAAGAAGATGACAATAAAAGGAAAAAATCCAAAATCCCAAGAAAAGTTGAATTCAGAAAAAAAAAAAGTAGAAAGTAACAATGGAAGTAAATAAGTAAAAAGTTGATATTTAAACTGAAAAGAGACAGAAAAAGAAGCAAAGTAAAAAGTTGCTATTAAAAGTGTAAATAAAAAAGGAAGAAGTGAAAAAGTAACAAGTTGAAATAACAAAAGTTAAAAGTAGTAAGAAACAAAGGAAAAGGTAAAGATTCAAAGTTAAACGAAACAAAGAAAGAAGCAAAGTAAAAAAGTTGCTATTAAAGTGAAAAGAAAAAAGCTAGAAGTAACTACTTAGAAATGAAGGAACCATTTTAATGCTGAAAAACTGTTAAAAAAGTGGATAAAATATTATGAACGGATTTTATTTTGAAAGGGTATTTCCTGTCTGTGTCTGTGTGGTTGTCTGTGTGTGTCCACTGTAGGGAGACTTCAAAACAAACTAATTTTAGCATTTAAATGCTAAATAATTAAAATAAGAATGATGAAAGGCTTTCCAAGGAAATTAAGTGTGTTTCCTGTCTGTGAGGGTGTGTGTGCAGGGAGACTTCACCACAAAGTCATTTTAGCATTTAAATGCAAAAAAGTGGATAAAATATTATGAAAGGCTTTTATTTTTTATTTTTTCTTCCATAACTTCCATCATCGTAATAATATACAGAGAATTACAAATTAACAAGAAAACCTTTATTTGACAAACATAAAGAACAATAACAATTATATATGTAAGTATGTGTATGTGCGTGTTTGTGTACATGAGTGTGTGTATGTGCATGTGTGTGTTTATGTCTATGTTCCACTATTGTAGGCCTGGTGAACAGCAGGACAGCACAGGTCTTCATTGTGTTGTATCCTAATAAAACACAAATATATTATTTTGTCTATATATGTAGGAATGATTATCATGCTTGAATGTCTATTAATTTAGACTACTACATTACACAGGTAATAAACTTTAAATCACATTTATTACAATTATATGGTGATTTAGATAATATATACACCTCACAAGATGGCAGTTCTTCTACTTTCAAGATTTCTCCTCCTTTCATGTACACGGCAGGTGGGCAGACAATGCCATTATATCACCACCACACCACACTTCTGCAGGGACCTCAACCTGTGTTCCTGGGTCAAAACCATCAATTTCGCTGCTTCTTCTGCCAAACCTTCTACATCAAAAATGATCTTCTCTTCTGAGTTATTATCCTAAGAAATGAAGCGTTTATGACAGACAAATAGAGAGGTAGAATGAGGATATTTTTATTTATTTTATATTTATGTGTTTGTTTATGTAAAATTAAACAATGGGCCATTGTTTTAACAGAGAAACAGGTAGATACAGTGTAAAAAAACAACTTACTGAATGTGGTGAATGACGTGCTGCACCCCTTTCGCCCATATGCCCCATAATTTTAATTTTTAGGTGGGTTATTTTTACAGAGGCCCCTTTCTCTTAAGTCCTTCAAGGCTACCTCTCGCCACAGGGCCAATTTGGCCTCTGCCCCCTTTCAATTTACGACAATAACCTCCCTAAGGGGGATACCCCCCTGTTTTAACAGTATGTTGCTGACCTAAAAGTAGATAAGAAGTAATTATTCAAAAAGTTGCACTGTTCTTAAGTTGATGAAATGTTTGTGTGTAAGGGTGTGAGCATTACCATAACATTATTAAAACAAACGTACTCTAGTCAGTCTGCCAGTCACTGTCACAAGGTCATTGGTGTCAGTTTCAGCGAATTCTTCTAATGCTATATCCCTTGAGGAAGGTAACAGCATCTCCTCAGCCTGCACTTTCACGTCTCCTGGGACAGAAAGGTTGTTTGATCTACAAGAGGCATATTAATTGTAATTGAAGGACGCTTTAGTTCACAGTCCTTGACTTACAGGGTAAGTACAGCAAAGTTACTGTGTACTTGTTAGTAACAATGTACCTCCAAAGAAAACCTATTTGTAACACTGTAGATTACAGCCCTTGACTTAAAGGGTAACATGATACCTTTCATAATAAGTGTGAATATTTGTAATTAACTGCTTTGTAACTACAAATAAGTTCAATTTTAAATTACTACCCTCACATGGGCGACTGTGGCGCAGGAAGGTAGCGCGATTGTCCACCAATCTCGCAGTTGTTGGTTCAATCCCCAGCTTCTCCTGTTACATGTCGAAGTGTCCTTGAGCAAGACACTGAACCCCAACTTAGTTGCTCCTGGTGAGCGTTGGGCAGCTGCATAGCAGCTCCCCCATCAATGTGTGTGTGTGATTGTGACAGTGTGATTGTGAGTGTGAATGGGTGAATAAGAAGCAGTGTAAAGCGCTTTGAGTGCCAATAGGTAGAAAAGTGCAGAACATTTACCAGTTCATTTGTTGTACCTAATGTATAACTACATGTAAAAATTTGGTTTATATTTTTTTACAAAATAAATGGCAATTTAGCTTTTACTGCTTTTACTTTTATTGCCTCAAAGCATGGAAACCAATTTAAATCAGTTGAACTTTAATTTTCTAAACAACTGTGGCACAGGAAGGTAGAGGAGTCGTCCACCAATCTCGCAGTTGTTGGTTTAATCCCCTGCTGTTCTGGTACTGTGGAGGTAAACCATTGTTACTAATAAGTATACTGTAAGTTCGCTATACTTACTCTGTAAGTCAAGGACTGTAATCTAAAGCATTACCAAAATTTGGTTGTCATTTATTTGTCTTTCATGTATGTCAACTTCTATTTATATAGCGCCAATTCACAACAAAGTCATCTCAGGGCACTTTACAGAATAAATTCAAGATTATAAAGATATATAAAGAGAACCCAACAATTCCCCCTGGAGCAAGCCATAGGCAACAGTGGAGAGGAAAAACTCCCTTAAACGGAAGAAACCTACTGTAGAATCAGGCTCAGGGTGTACAGCCATCTGCCTCGACCGATTGGGGTGAGTGGAAAGGGGAGAGAGAAAAGAACAGAGCAGAGTATGTGTTTGTGTCTGTGTGCCTATCAGTCACATATGTAGGTATTTGTGCGCATGTAAGTGTGTGTTTGTCTGTCTGTCATATATGTTTATTTGTATGTGCCTGACTTTCTATCTGTGCATGATCTATTTGTCTGTCTGTCATGTATATGTACATTAGATAGATTGCATGATAGTAAACAATCAAATTCAGTGTACACATTTGTATATATACACTCACACACACTTACATGAACACTTTCGTGTCTGAATCCTTCAGAAATTCTGAAGGACTTAAAAACATAAACTCCTCCTATTTGAATTACCCCCAGCTCTCCTTTGTCATGGCCCTTGTGATTAATTTTAAGGATCCGCGTGCCATCCCACATGATGGCCTCCATTTTGTGTTCACTTTTGCAAATTTCTGGATGGGGATCAAATTTGAACTCCACTGCCTGTAAGTTGGCAAACAAGATCCATACATTTTAAATGTCATTTATGTGTAACTTTATGTGCCGAGAAATACATTAACAATAATGAACTACAACACTCATAATCCATTTTTGTTTTAATATGTTGAATTAAAATTTTTAAAGAACAAAAAAGTACTACCTGTATTGTTTCTTTAAAAGAAACACATGCAACCTTGAGCCGACTCAGCTTTGGTCGAGAGTATGGTTTAGAAGACATCTGTGAACAAAACATACACCTGTAAATTACCTCATTTTACCGCATACACACATATAGTACTTGATCACTTAATTAAGTACTACTACAAAATCTAATTCAATCCAATACAGTAGCTCTGCCATAAATTCTACCCATTCATTCTAAATAGAATGCACAAAAACATTAGAACTAGCTCTTTTTATAAAGCACTTCAGTATGACTCCAACACCCACTATGACCTCAATAATAAAGACATAGTAGCATTATCACTTTTCTGATGGTTTAAACATGGATTTCAAACGTGTGAAGTAGAATTTATGGAAGAGCCGCTGTATTTAATTGTATTAGAATGTTGAGCTGAGTCACCTGCAACCCCACTAAAATTTAACAGATTTAGCAAGTGGCAAGTGATTTACTTCCAGAGAAAGAGTGAGTGAGGAACAAAAGAAGGAAAAGAGGCACAGGGAGATAAATGAGCATAATTGTCAGTAACAAGTATTTGCTTGGGAGAGTAACTAACCATACACTGTTAGATAACAGGCCAGCAATCACATCACCACATTGTTAGCTAAAAACGTTAGCTTAACTCTGCTGCACTTGAAGTAACTACAATAATAGTGGTAAACCTTAAACTCCTAAATAGTTAGCAAACCATTCTAACCTGTTTTTTTTTTCTGTAAAGACGCTCACTGTTTCAGTGTTACAACATTAGCTAGTACGAGAGGAGAAAGACTAACTTACCTTGGTGTCAAAGAAAAGATCCACCACTCTTCCCAATGTTTAATATGGTATGTTTAGGTGCAATAGAAAATTCCAGTTGGAGGCAAAAAAAAAGCTTTATGTTGTATTGGGTGGATATACTCTGAGGTTTCAGTTTAGAAATACAAGCAGAGAATGACTAAATAACTGCAGTAAAGTAGCTGCTTTAAAGTATGAAAGTATGGTTAATGGTGACTAAGAGATACTAACTGCCAGGTGGATGATAGTTAGACAGAGTCACACAGACAAGAAAATAGATGAACAGACAGATACATAGATAAATTATGAGAAGTACTTTTAGAAGTACTGGTAGTGAAAATTAGAGTAATCATAGTATTAAAAGTTTACATCACTAGCCTGCACTTTTCACACCTTCAAAATCAAAGCCTCTGTGTTACTCTGTTTTAACATTAATAGCAATTAAATGGTAAAATGAGCTTTGGTTGATGACACACACACACAGACACACACACAGAGCCCCTTCACACTAAGAGCTTTCTTTCTCAGGTTTACAGCCCCAGGAAAATGTCAAAATGATTAAACTAAGGAAAGAGGATAACAAAGTTTTTCTGATATTTATTTTTTCTACATACAGCTGATTTTTAAGTCTTACTGTATGTATGGTACAGAGAAACAAGCATGCACAGGATTTCAATTTCAAATCTTCTTCTTTTGCTTTCGGCTGCTCCCTTTCAGGAGCCGCCACAGTGAATCATGTGCCTCCATCTAACTCTGTCCTCTGCATCCTCTTCACTCACACCAACTAACTTCATGTCCTCCCTCACTACATCCATAAATCTCCTCTTTGGTCTTCCTCTAGACCTCCTGCCTGACAGCTCCAACCTCAGCATCCTTCTTCTGATATATTCAGTTTCTCCTCTGAACTTGTCCAAACCACCTCAATCTGGCCTCTCTGACTTTATCTCCAAAACATCTAACATGAGCTGTCCCTCTGATGTCCTCATTCCTGATCCTGTCCATCCTCGTCACTCCCAAAGAGAACCTCAACATCTTAAGCTCTGCTACCTCCAGCTCTCCCTCCTGTCTTTTCATCAGTGCCACTGTCTCTAAGCCGTACAACATCTCTGGTCTCACCACCGTCTTGAACATCTTTCCTTTCATTCTTGCTGAAACACTTTTATCACACAACAAACCTGACACTTTTCTTCAACCGTTCCAACCTGCCTGCACTCACCTCTTCACCTCTTTTCCACACTCTCCGTTGCTCTGAACCGTTGACCCTAAGTACTTAAAGACCTGCACCTTCTTCACCTCTGCTCCCTGTAACCTCACTATTCCACCTGGGTCCCTCTCATTGACACACATGTATTCTGTCTTGCTGCGGCTAAGCTTCATTCCTCTGTTTTCCAGAGCAGACCTCCACCTCTATAGATTTTCCTCCACCTGCTCCCTGTTCTCACTAAAAATCACAATGTCATCTGCAAACGTCAAAGTCCACGGAGTTTCCTGTCTGACCTCATCTGTCAGTCTGTCCAGCACCAGATCAAAAAAGAAGGGGCTCAAAGCCGATCCTTGATGCAGACCCACCTCCACCTTGAACTCCTCTGTCACACCTACAGCACCTCACCACGGTCTTACAGCTCTCATACATGTCCTGCACCACTAACATATTTCTCTGCCGCTCCAGACGTCCTCATACAATACCACAGCTCCTCTCTCGGCACCCTGTCATACGCTTTCTCTAAATCTACAAAGACACAATGCAACTCCCTCTGACCTTCTCTGCACTTCTCCATCAGCATCCTCATAGCAAATACTGCATCTGTTGTTCTCTTTCTAGGCATTAAACCGTATTGCTGCTCACAAATGTTCACCTCTGCCCTTAGCCGAGCTTCCACTACTCTTTCCCACAACTTCATTATTTGGCTCATCAGCTTTATTCCTCTGTAGTTGCCACAGCTCTGCTCATCTCCCTTGTTCTTAAAAATTGGTACCAGTACACTTCTCCTCCAGTCCTCAGCATCCTCTCACTCTCCAAGATCTTGTTAAACAAACTAGTCAGAAACTCTACTGCCACCTCTCCTAGACACTTCCATACCTCCACCGGTTTGTCATCAGGACCAACTGCCTTTCCACTCTTCATCCTCTTCAATGTCCTCCTCACTTCACTCTTACTAATCTTTGCTACTTCCTGCTCCACACCAGTCATCTCTCCTACTCTTCGTTCCCTTTCATTTTCCTCGTTCATCAACTCTTCAAAGTTCTCCTTCCATCTTCCCATCACACTCCTGGCACCTGTCAATACAGTTCCATCCTTATCTTTAATCACACTAACCTGCTGCACTTCCTTCCCATATCTATCTCTTTGTCTGACCAACCTGTACAAATCCACCTCTCCCTCTTTAGTGTCCAACCTAGCATACAAGTCCTCACATGCTCTTTGTTTGGCCTTTGCCACCTCTACCTTCACCTTACGCTGTATCTCCCTGTACTCCTGTCTACTCTCTTCAGTTCTCTGTGTCCCACTTCTTCTTAGCTAACCTCTTTCCCTGTATACACTCCTGAACTTCCTCGTTCCACCACCAAGTCTCCTTGTCCGCTTTCGTCTTTCGAGATGACACACCGAGTACCCTCCTACCTGTCTCCCTGATCAAATTAGCTGTAGTGGTCCAGTCACCTGAAAGCACGTCCAAACCAACCAGAGTCTGTCTCAGCTCCTCCCCGAAAACTACACGAAATTCTTCCTTGTTCAACTTCCACCACTTCGTCCTCTGCTCTGCCTTTGTCCTCTTCATCTTCTTCACCACCAGCATCATTTTACACACCACCATCCTGTGTTGTCTGGCTACACTCTCCCCTTCCAATACTACAGTCACTGATCTCTTTCAGATTACAGCGTCTACACAAGATGTAGTCCACCTGAGTGCTTCTACCTCTGCTCTTGTACATCACCCTATGTTCCTGGCTTTTCTGGAAGAAAGTTATTAATACAGCCATTTCCATCCTTTTTGCAAAGTCAACCACCATCTGTCCTTCTGCCTTCCTGTCCTGAAGACCAAACCTGCCCATCACATTCTCATTACCTCTGTTCCCTTTACCTAAATGCCCATTGAAATCTGCCCCAATCACCAATCTCTCACCTCTGGGGATGCTCTGCATCACTTCATCTAACTCACTCCAGAATTTCTCCTTCTCTTCTAACTCACATCCTACCTGTGGGGCAGAACCACTCACAACATTGAACATCACCCCTTCAATTTCCAGCTTCAGACTCATCAACCTGTCTGGTACTCTATTCACCTCTAGAACATTCCTCACAAACTCCTCTTTCAGGATAGCTCCTACTCCATTTCTCCTCCTATCTGACCCATGGTAGAACCCTGATCCTAAGCTTCTAGCCTTGCTACCTTTCCACCTGGTCTCCTGGACACACAGTATATCCACCTTCCTTCTCTGCATCATGTCGACCAACTCTCTAGCCTTCCCTGTCATAGTCCCAACATTTAAAGTCCCTACTGTTAGTCCTACATTCTTAGCTTTCCTCTTATCTTTCTGCCTACAAACACACCTTCCTCCTCTCCTTCTTCGTCTTCGACCAACAGTAGTCCAATTTCCACCGGTACCCTGTAGGTCAACAGCACCGGTGGTGGTCGTTGTTAACCCGGGCCCTGACCGATCCGGTATGCAAGTCATTGTCACGATTCGCATGTTTAATTTGGCATGTGTTTTACTTCGGATGCCCTTCCTGACACATCGCTCTGCATTTATCCAGACTTGAGACTGGCACAAGAAGACACTGGCTTGTGCCCTCTTGCGTTTGCATTTTTGTTTGTTAATTATATTATTGCTTTATTTTACATTTTTGAATTTCCTCTCATCTTTATTGGGGAAATAGGTGAGTTACCTCAGTTGCCACACATAAATAAACTAATTATTCCACACTTAAGGGAACATTTTAAAATTCTTATTAGAGTGGGATTTCAGCTGTTGGGTATGTAAAAGGTTTTTCACAATTTTATTTAGCTCTGGGCTAATGCTAATCCGGTATTTTACACAGCAGTAGTGTCATTTGACACTCCAGAGTTACAATTTCAAAGTTTTGAGTCAACGCTCAGATCATGACAAACAAAATTTTCAGGTCTATACTCAAAAGGACCCAAGTCTGTAAAGGTGCGTCAACAAAGTATTATGGAAAGGCAGTAAATAAGTATGTAGAAGTGATTTTTTTTTTTCGTTTCTTGTTTTTAATACATTTGCAAACATTTTAAACAAACTTCTTTCAAGTTGTCATTATGGGGTATTGTTTGTAGAACTTTGAGGAAAATAATAAATGTAATCCATTTTCAAGTAAGGCTGTAGCATAACAAAATGTGGAAAAAGTGATGCCATGCTAATACTTTCTGGATGCAGAGTAAGTGTATTAATGTATAACGTTTTGCTCACTTTCAATCATATTATGTACTGATAGATGTTTGGAGATACATCTATCAGTGCATTTGTGTGTGTGATTTCATTGGTGACACTGAAGATATGCCACAAAAAATAAAGTCCTGTATTTGAAATTGAAATCCTGTGCATGCTTGTTCCTCTGTACCATACATACAGTAAGACTTAAAAAACCCAACTGGGAGGAGTTTATATTTTTAAGTCCTTCAGAATTTCTGATGCTGTTTTTTTAAACACCACTCCAGACACCAAAGTGTTCCTGTAAGAATGTGGGAGTGTATATATACACACACATGTACAATAAAGGCCTGGAGTGAGAGGGAGACACACACACACATAATATATTTTATATCATGCAGTCTATCTACTGTACATACTGTATACATGACAGACAGACAAATAGATGACACACAGATAGAAAGACAGGCACACACACCAATACATATACATGACAGACAAACACACACTTGCATACACATACATACATACACATACACACACATACATATTTGACAGATAGGCACACAGACACACACACAAACACATACATGAAAGACAAATAAATGACAACCAAATTTCGGTAACGCTTTAGATTATAGTCCTTGACTTACAGGGTAAGTATAGCGAACTTGCAGTATACTTATTAGTAACAAAGGTGTACCTTCACAGTACCGGAGGAGCCAGGGATTAAACCGTATTCGTACTTATTTTTCTTCAGCGTTTGAAAGTGTGAAAGCCTCCACTCTCGGCAGCTTCTGAGCGTTTGGCCTCTACTGAACAGCTGTCCCACGTTAAATTGCCCTTTCTAGTTAGTGGGAGAGCTGAAACACAGCTTGACGTAGAAACTTCATTTAAACTTTATATGGGTCTAGACGCTTTCAACTTTTTCTGGGTGGATCAGCTTCTTTGTATCTTTTATATTTTTTGAATAATCACAGTTTTAGTTTTAGGCACCTTTTGGAGCTTCAGTACTTTCCCAGCCTTCCTTTGCATTTGGCTCATATGACTCAGCAGGCAGGCAAGAGTCATTGTCATGGTAACGGACACAGCTGCATGAGATCATGTGATCAGCCTCAGAGCTGTGTCCACACACTTTACCTGAGTTTTTCTCCCTCAACATACACAGTGGAGAGACACACAGACACAAACACACACACACACCCTCACAGACAGGAAATACCCTTTCAAAATAAAAGCCGTTCATAATATTTTATCCACTTTTTTAACAGTTTTTCTTTTCTTCGGTTTTCTTTCTTTCTCTTTTTGTTCGTATTTATCTCTCTTCAGCGTTTGCGGCTTTGAACGTGCAAACGCCTCTGCTCTCAGCAGCTTCTGAGCAGTCGGCCTCTACCGGGCGACTTAACAGCTCTCCCACGTAATTTCCTTGGAAATTGCCTTTTCTAGTTATTATTTTTATTTCGCCATTTTTGGTCACTATCTAGACGGTTTGTCGTAGAAACTCCGTTCCACTTCTTAAACGTAGGTCTCTTTTAGGTCATTGATAACTTTTATACTTTTTATGACATTTCACTTTTTATCAACTTTTCTTCCCATAGAAAATGAATCGAAGCCACTTAAAACTTCCCTTCAACTTGGCTCTATTGACATGCTTCTTGTATCATCGTACTTTGGCGTAGAAACTTTGTTTAAAGTTTATACGGGTCTAGACCCTTTCAACTTTTTCTGGGTGGATCAGCTTCTTTGTATTTCTTATACCTTTTGAATAATCACAGTTTTAGTTTTAAGCAACTTTTGGAGCTTTTTCAACTTTACCATTAGTGTGTATTGCTGAATGTTGGAGCAGCTAGAGTGGGTGACATCACACGCACTCTAACTTTTCAGCTTCAGTAAAGTGTGTGGACACAGCTCTGAGGCTGATCACATGATCTGATGCAGCTGTGTCTCTTTTATCTGAGAGTGTGTTGTCTTTCTGTGTGTGGTTGTGTGAGTGTAGGGAGACTTCACCACAAAGTCAATTTTAGCATTTAAGTGCTAATTAATTGAATAAAGTATGATGAAAGGCTTTTATTTTGGAAGGGTGTTTCCTGTCTGAGGGAGTGTGTGTGTGTGTGTGTGTGTGTGTGTGTGTGTGTGTGTGTGTGTGTGTGTGTGTTTGTCTCCACTGTGTATGTTGAAGTCTTTTGAAAAACTCAGGGAAAGTGTGTGGACACAGCTCTGAGACTGATCACATGATCTCATGCAGCTGTGTCCGTTACCATGACAATGACTGCTGCCTGCCTGCTGAGTCATGTGAGCCAAATGCAAAAGGCAGGCTGGGAAAGTACTGAGACTTTGCCTCACAAAATCTTCAAAATATGAAAAAGCATTAATCCTATTAGTCCTACACTATGAGAGTTACATTTACTGAAAGAAGACAAAAATACCTACACTCTGACGTATAGTTTGTTTCTGTAGTGACCAAAAAACGGCGAAATAAAAAGAAAAATATTAGTAATAAAGAAAAGGATCTCATAATAAGACACGGATGAGAAACATACACTACTAAACCAGAATGAACACATGGGAAAAGACTAAGGAAACTAATAAACAGAAACAAAAGAAAAGTTGATAGAGTCCAATTCACAGGAGCCAGGATTACAGGTCAGGTAAAACAAGAGTTCAGTGTGTAGGCAAGGGGAGAGATGAGGATCTGGTCCAGAACTGTGGTGAAAGCTGGACCTAAATAGTGAGGGGAAGGGGTGTAAATAATGAGGGATAATGAACGATATAGGTAAAGAAGAGGACTAAGAACAGGGAGTGGGGAAAATGGGCTACAAAATAAAAGTCCAAAGGTAGGAATGGTAAATTGCCTGCACTTATATAGCGCTTTTCTACCTATTGGCACTGAAAGCGCTTTACACTGCTTCTTATTCACCCATTCACACTCACAATCACACTGTCACAATCACACACTCACATTCACACACACACTCATACACCAATGGGGGAGCGGATATGCAGCTGGCCAACACTCACCGGGAACAACTAACTACTGGGGTTCAGTGTCTTGCTCAAGGACACTTCAACATGTGACTGGAAGAGACTGTGAGGTACCATATACATATTTGCTTCTTTTGGACAAACTGTGCTTTTAGTCAAAAGAACTAAATATTGGAATACCCTTCCACTAAGAGACTGCTCAACATACACACCTTTAAAAGACACCTCAAACAATGGTTGAAATCTAAGCAAGTCTGTGATGACTTTAATCTGGTTTATCTATTATGTATTTTGTATTTGTGCTTTATGTGTGTTTGTGTTCTGAGTGTATTATTGGCTTGTTTTCTGTTACCTGCCTAGTGACTGCAAATGAAAACTATTATTTTGTGCTACAATCTGACATATTTAGTACACTTGCCCTTTACTGACATGCACCAAGCCCGGTAGAAATTGGGGAGGGTTGCGTCAGGAAGGGCATCCGGCGTAAAAACTGTGCCAAATCAACATGCGGACAATGATCCGCTGTGGCGACCCCGAACTCACGGGATAAAGCCGAAAGGAGAGTAGTAGTAGTAGTAGCCCTTTACTGACATGCACATTCCCTTTGAAATAAATTAAATGAACGTCACACACAAAGCCCTCTCAATACTGCTTATCTTTAGTTCCAAGTTTAGAACTAAAGGTAAAAACTTTTTTTTCGAGATGGAACCTGCTGTCATTCAGGACAAGCATTTATCAATTCAATTCAATTCAATTCAATTCAACTTTATTTATATAGCGCCAATTTACAACAAAGTCATCTCAAGGCACTTTACAGAATAAAGTCCAGACTACACAAGTATGTAGAAGCAACCCAACAATTCCCCCTCCCTAGGCAACAGTGGAGAGGAAAAACTCCCTTTAATGGGAGAAACCTCCAGCAGAACCAGGCTCAGGGTGGGCGGCCATCTGCCTTGACCGGTGGGGATGAGTGGAAAGTGGAGGGAGAAAAGAAGAGAGCAACGAAAAGCAACAACAAAACAGCAACAAAAAGCAACGACAACAAAACAACAACAAAAAGCAACAAGAAAGCCTTGTACAGGTTGGTAGGACACCAAATTAATGGCATACAGTGGTGACAAATAAATGTATAGAGAAAAAGAGGAGGGGAGCTCATTGCACTTGCAGGAGTCCCCCAACACTCTAAACCTATAGCATCTTAAGTAGGAACTAGTTCAGGTTGAGTGAGCAGTTTTAACTATAAGCTTTATCAAAAAGGAAGGTTTTAAGCCTAGTCTTAAAAGTAGAGAGGGTGTCTGCCCCCCGAATTTGGATTGGAAGCTGGTTCCACAGGAGAGGAGCTTGATAGCTAAAGGCTCTGCCTCCCATTCTACTTTTGCAAACTCTGGGAACCACAAGTAGGCCTGTATTTTGGGATCGAAGTGGTCTAATCGGGCGATACAGGACTATGAGATCTTTTAAATATGATGGAGCTTGACCATTAAGAGCTTTGTATATAAGGAGGAGGGTTTTGAACTCTATTCTAGATTTTATGGGAAGCCAATGAAGAGAAGCTAGTGAAGGTGAAATATGATCTCTCTTTCCTAATCCAGTCAGCACTCTTGCTGCAGCATTTTGGATTAATTGAAAGATTTTTAGAGAGTTATTAGGACACCCCAGAAGTAGGGAATTACAGTAGTCCAACCTAGAAGTAACAAATGTATGGACCAGTTTTTCGGCATCACTTTGAGACAGGATGCTTCTAATTTTAGCAAAGTTCCGTAGGTGGAAGAAGGCTGTTCTAGAGATTTGTCTTATATGTGACGTAAATGCCAAATCTTGGTCAAAGATTCCTCACCGCAGTACTGGAGGCCAAAGTTATGTCATCTAAAGTAACTATATTGTTAGACAGCATATTTCTCATGTTTTTAGGCCCAAAGAGGATGATATCAGTTTTGTCTGAATTTAGAAGTAGGAAATTGTAGGACATCCAGGTCTTTATGTCTTTTAGACATGCTTCAAGTTTGACTAATTGGTTAGTATCTTCTGGTTTCACAGATAAATAGAGCTGGGTATCATCTGCATAGCAGTGGAAGTTTATGTAATGTTTACTAATAATTTTGCCTAAAGGCGACATGTACAGATTAAAAAGTATTGGTCCTAGCACAGAGCCCTGTGGAACTCCATAGCTGACTTTGGTGCATAAAGAAGAGTCATCATTAACATGAACAAGTTGGAATCTGTCTGACAGATAAGATTTAAACCAATGTAATGTGGTTCCTTTAGTCCCAAATCCATGTTCTAGTCTATAAATAATATGTTGTGGTCAATGGTGTCAAATGCGGCACTAAGGTCTAGTTAGACGAGTACAGACAAAAGTCCATTATCTGAAGCCAGGAGAAGATCATTGGTGACTTTTAGCAGTGCTGTTTCTGTACTGTGATGAGCTCTAAATCCTGACTGAAAGTCTTCATACAAATTATTCCTGTAAAGGTGATCACTTAATTGTTTTGGAGCTACTTTTTCAAGGATTTTAGAAATAAACGGGAGATTTGATATTGGTCTATAGTTGGCTAAATCACCTGGATCAAGACAGGGTTTTTTAAGTAATGGTTTGATTACAGCAACTTTATAGGCCTTTGCTACATAGCCAGTTTCTAAAGATAGGTTAATCAAATCTAATATGAACGTGTCTATTAAAGGTAGGACATCTTTAAGCAATTTGGTTGGAACAGGGTCTAAAAGACATGTTGTTAGTTTTGAGGAGGCGATAGTTGAACTTAGCTCAGTGAGATCTATGGGTGAAAAGCAGTTTAAGATGGATTGGGGCCTTATTGAGGATTCTAGAGCTGTTGTACATGAAGATCTAGCCGTAATATTTGTAGGGAGGATCTGGTGAATCTTTTCCCTAATGTCTACAATTTTACTAGTAAAGAAAGTCATAAAGTCATTGCTGCTCAAAGTTAAGGGAAAACTAGGCTCAACAGAACTATGGTTCTTAGTCAGCCTGGCTACAGTGCTGACAGAAACCGGGGGTTGTTCTTGTTTTCCTCTATTAATGCGGAATAATATGCTGTTCTAGCATCACGGAGAGCTTTTTTGTACATTTTTAAACTGTTTTTCCAGGCTAACCGGGATTCTTCTAAATTAGTGGAACGCCACTTCCTCTCTTACTTTCGTGACGCCTGCTTTAAGCTGTGCATTTGTGAATTGTAGCATGGAGGTCGGCTCCTCTGATTCACTGCCTTCTTTTTCAGAGGGGCAACTGTATCTAGTATCATACGCAGTGAGGCTGCAGAATCGTCAACTAAATAATCAATTTGTACAGGAGTAAGATGGCTACTCACCATAGTATTGACACATGGTGGTGAAAAAGATGAAGAAATAATTTCTTTGAATGTATTCACAGCATTTTCAGATAAACATCTGCTGTAGTGGAATTTTTTCCTAACTGCTGTATAGTCCGTTATTGTAAATTCAAATGTTATTAGAAAATGGTCAGACAGAAGAGAATTATGAGGAAATACTATTAAATTATCAGTTTCAATGCCATATGTAAGTACAAGGTCTAACGTGTGACTAAAACAGTGAGTGGGTTTATTTACATTTTGGGTAAAACCAATTGAATCTAACAATGAATTAAACGAAGTGCTCAGACAGTTACTGTCAGCATCTACATGAATGTTAAAGTCACCCACTATAATGACTTTATCTGTACTAAGCACTAAATCCGATAGAAAATCAGAAAATTCAATCAAAAACTCTGAATAAGGGACTGGAGGACGGTACACGATAATAAATAATAGTGGTTTTTGAGTTTTCCAGTTTGCGTGTGAAAGGCTAAGAGTAAGGCTCTCAAATGAGTTATAACTATGTTTAGGTCTAGGAATTATTGATAAGCTACAATGGAAGATTGCTGCAACTCCTCCACCTCGGCCTGTGCTTCTAGGAACATGATAATTAATATGACTTGGGGGGGTTGACTCATTTAAACTGACATATTCTTCCTGCTGCAACCAGGTTTCAGTAAGACAAAATAAATCAATTTGATGATCATTTATAAAGTCATTTACTAACAGAGATTTAGAAGAGAGAGATCTGATATTTAATAATCCACATTTGAAAGTTTCGGGTTTTGGTTCAGTATGAGCAGTAGTCTTAACTTGTATTAGGTTTTTATGATTAACTCCCCTTGGGTTCATTTTTGGTTTAAAAAGTTTAGGTGGTCGTGGAACAGACATAGTCTCTATGGGGCAAAGAGCAGAGTGATTAAGATCATAACATTCAGCAAAATATTAATATTATAATATATAAAATAATAATATTCCCTAAATAAATTTGAATCCATAAGAGCTGCATTTTGTCTGTTGGTAACGTCAGATTCTATAAATATCTCGGGCTGTTTATACCTGTGGATGTTGTCGGGTGTTGGAGTGGAAGATGCAGGAGAGGTGAGCACATCAGAGCCACAGGTGTTTTCAATGGTCAGTCAGTCTCCAGAGACTGAGATGCTATCAAGAGTCACAAAAATTTGCTAACAGAAAGTCCACATTAAAAGTGAAACCTGAGTGTTGCATATGCTTAAATTGCTTAACCAGAATCTGGGAAGACAGGAGAGACAAGTTAGTAATAGATCCGTGCAACACAGGTGGGGAAAGCTGTTGGCTTAATGGAAATATCTTGTAGTCACCTCACAGTGAGTAGAAGTGGGAGCTGGAGGCAAAGGTCTGGCAGTTTGAGAAACAAGGAAACTGGGAGAACAAAACAACAAGACGACAACCAGACCAAAGAACAAACAACACAGTCCAATAATCAAAAATCTAACTCACAGCCTGAACTGTCAGAAGCAATGAAAGAGATCCAAGGAGTCTGCTCCATGCTTTTCGGTCTCAGAGGTATCCAATGGGAACAGACAGAGACAGGACTGTGACACAGAGCCAGGGTAGAAAAACCAGAGAGGCAGAATAATGGGTCTTACAATCCCGGTCAGGGGCAAAGGCAAAACAAGGCAGTTCCAAGGTCCAAAACAGGCTTATGAACAAAGTCAGGTCAGAATACAATATCGGAAAAGCTGGAGAGTTGGCACATAGTGACCTTCTTGCTGTCACTACTGTCTAGACTTGCCATTGTGTTTTGTACTGTGCATGTGTGGAACATGACCATGTACGCATCACCAATTGCAGCATAAATAGAAGCACCCATGCATCTGTACTGTCAGTATAAGTGCAAGTAAATGTAAGCAGAAAGTATAAAATGGCCTTCAGATTCTGGTGTTGATTTATGAAGGATTTAAGCAAATGGCCAGTTGTCTCCTGTGACAGTCACAATCAGAAAAAGTAAACACAGTTCGACATACATTAATACTGGGGAAAAAGCGTGGAGGTTATGATCAAACTTCTATTTACAGAACCAAACTGTTGATAAGGGATCCAGCTAAAACACTCCTGATGAGTCCACGATGATGGTTGCATTTGTTTTCTTTACATGGAGATGATTTGATTCTGACTTTTGCCATATTCGAAGTGCTGTTGTTGTTGTTAAACTCATCATAAAGGACAATGTGTAATAGAAACAGTGGGATATATTCAAACACGAATCTAATATCAGTTTACATGTTAGTTTGTGTGTAAAAATGTATGTGGGAAGAAGGACGGGTAATGCTGTCTTATCATCTGCAGCCCAGTGTCAACAAGGACAGAAAACTAGACTACATGCTAATCAAAGTAGAAGCTAGTTCTACAGAAAACATCGCTTATTTCTCTTAATAATGCATTTCTTTATAGTTTAATCTGTTAGGATCCCAGTTGCTTGGCTTAACCTTCCTTGTGTGTGACAGAGCATCGTCTTTTCAATAATAATAATAATAATAATAATTGGTGATGTGAAGGAGAACTGATTGGTTTAATTCAGGTTCGCCACAGCGGATCATTGTCTGCATGTGTATGGGGCACAGTTTTTACTCCAGACTGCACAGCTGGGGAGGGGAATGGGCTGTTAGGGTTTCAGTATCTTGCACAGAGACACTGACCCTGTGGTCCGTGGACAACTGCCTTACCAACTGAGCTACAGCAGCTCCCTGCTGTCACATACCTGCCTTTTTTTCTGGCTGCTGTGATTAAAAACAACAAACTCTGCTGCCACATGCTGTTTACAGTATTTGCAGTCAGTCATTTTACTTTCATTGGTGTTGATCTACAAAGCATCAAATCATTATCACTATATTATAAAGGTCAGCCTCTGTAGTGATAAATTACTAAACTATACACACAGCAGTTTAACTTGTTCAGTTTTCACTCCAATAGCAATCGTCTTACAAGTATTCATTTAATTAACACCCTGAATGTGCCATATTCATCAACCGTTAAATTGCCTCACACAAAAAGCAAAGTTGTCTGTGTAATGCAATAAATTAAGAGATGCAGTTTAGAAATTGAACTGAAAATAAGAGTTCAGACCAACACAGCCACTCAGCTTCTTTCTATCTTGTCTTCTTCCTGTCTTTTTTTTTTTTTTTTTTTGGCTAAAAGCAGGAATATACGTGTATATACTTGTATTCTGTCTGAATAGACTTTGGACAATTTATAGCCTGTACTGGATCTAAAGGGATTACTGCGAAGTATTTCCCGTCAGTGAATGATTTCCCAGCCCGGCAATTGTTTGCTGGTTTAAGGTTCTGAATATCTGCCATTCTGCTGACTGCTGGACCAGTGCCACAACAGATTCATCTAAGATCAATTTCTGGATCACTTTTAACACACAGAATATGGCAGTTTCATGGTGATGTGTTCAGAGGTTTAGGGTTACAAACCTTTAAGCCTGCAGTAGAATTAAGCTGGAGTAAAACTGCATGACTCATCTGTGATCATTTGTCATATGTGGCAAAACTGTGGTTTCAGAGGTTATTATTGGTCAAATTACCTCAGGAGAAATTGAACACTGAGCAATCCCGCTTTGATAATTCATGAAGCTCATAGGATGTCAGAAGATAACATATACCTAGAATATTTTGCAAATATGCATCTAAATGAAGTGCACTCAGTTAGACTGAACTGATATAAGACAAAAAAAACATTGCTGTGACACCAAATAAATGCCTGCAGGATTTTTTTCTATAACTTTTTTCAATGCATAGTTCAGGATGTTCCACAGATGCATATTTTTCCAATTTGATAGAATATTATGCATTTCATTAATGTGTATTAATATACAGATTTGAATGCTGGTGTTTTGTGGAAATGTCAGACTGGCTTCCTAACCCTAACCCTTGACCCCGGTCAAGCTTCATCATATATAAAATACATCATAGTGCCATATCATCCCAGTAGACCACTTCAATCTCAGAATGCAGGCCTACTTGTGGTTCCCAGAATTTCCAAAAGTAGAGTGGGAGGCAGAGCTTTTAGCTATCAATCTGCTCTCCTTAGGAACCAGCTTCCAGTTCAGCTTTGGGAAGCAGACACCCTCTCTACTTTTAAGTCTAGGTTTAAAACCTTCATCTTTGATAGAGCTTATAGTTAGTTATAGTCATGCTGCTATAGGCTTAGACTGCCAGGGGGGTCTAAGCCTATTGCAGCCTCTCACCTCTCTTCTCAGCACCAAATTCATTTGTCACCACTGTATGACATTAACTATGTGTGTTTTTTCCCGTAGCTGTCTTTCTCCTTCTCTGTCTCCCTCTGTCTCTCCCTTTCTGGAGGTGTCCCCAGCTTTGGAGCAGTGTGTTTTCCAGTGTGCAGCTACAGGTCCTACCAACCTGCTCAATCTTTTGTTGTTGCTTTTTGTTGCTCTTTTCTTTTCTCTCTCCACTTTCCACTAACCCCAACCAGTCAAGGCAAATGGCTGCCCACTATGAGCCTGGTTCTGCTGGAGGTTTCTTCCGTTAATGTAAAGGGCTAGTTTTTAGGGTTGGACCCAATAAGGTGCCCTCTTAGTGACACAATATCCAATAACTTCAAAACTCCCTCTGGTGACACAATTTCAAATAATGCCAAAATTCCTTTCAGTGAACATATGTACAGTAACACTGAAGAAGTCTCTGATGCTTGGTTCAATGATCAGTATTACTCATGGGCATGTAGTCAAACACCAGTCTGGGCTTTACAGGTAGGAAATCACATGGAGTGACAAACACTTATGCATGGCGTGAATCAAACATGGGCATGGCATGGATAACATTCTCTTTGTGATGGCAGGGTTACGAGGATCCATGATGAAGCTTGATTTCTGACTGGAATTTAGCAATACTCATAATCCTCAGCGTAATTTACAAAGTCGGCAACAGAGAGAGTCAATAGGGAGCTGTTACTCACTAAACCAGAGCAGCAGGCAGAGTCAGGTGAATAAATGTAGCGTAGTCCGAACCGTGGATAGCAACGATGAACTCTCATGAAGGCTGGAACGTTGCAGTGATAAAGCAGACAATCTGGCAGCATGGTGAGGGAACTGAGGAGGTATATAAGCAAAGTGATGAGAGCAGGGGAAACTGATTACCAGTGATTAGTAAAGTGTGAACAATGTGACGGTACCAGGAAACAGGAAGTGGCTGCAAAATAAAAGTCCCGAGGGAGGAAGTGAAGTCGGGGATTCTGACGGTTAAAGGGAGTTTTGCACAGAGTGAGTATCAAGGTTTTGTATGTGGACCCAAAAGTAGCACAGAGAGGGATGTAAAAATAAGTAACTTTATTTCAACAAAGGGAACACCAGGTGAGCTTGACTTAAAATTGACGACCAGGGAGAGTAGGCAGAAAATACAGAAACATTAAACTTAACTTACTACAGACGGCAGGATAACAGAAAAGGGAGACCTAAAAATTACTCCAACTAGGAGGACAAAACTACTCAAAAGGACATTTGCAGACTAGAAATAAACCATATAAAAAGGGAACACAAATCAGGAGGGAACTAACAACTAGACAGAGTAAACCAAAAGGGGATCTGACTGGGGACCGGGCTTGGACTACTAGGAACAATATAGCCAAGGGAGACAAAAATATAGACCGAGAACAAAACCAAACTAAGAAACTGTGATTATATTGGTAGAAGGATGTTGAGGTTGGAGCTGCCAGGCAGGAGGTCTAGAGGAAGACCAAAGAGGAGATTTATGGATGTAGTGAGAGAGGACATGAAGTTAGTTGCTGTGAGAGAAGAGGATGCAGAGGACAGGGTTAGATGGAGGCACATGATTCGCTGTGGCGACCCCTGAAAGGGAACAGCCGAAAGGAAAAGAAGAAGACCAAGATGAGGGTAACAGAAATGCATAAGACCTAAGGCAAGGGTCCAAAAAACCAGTATCATGGTTTTTTGGACACTTGCCTTAGCTCTTGTGCATACTCAAAGACAGGGTGAAGCACAGATTGAAGAGACAAACTAAGGCAGTCAGTGAGTAAAGACAATGAGCCGATACTGAACCAAGGGGAAAGCTGGGATTAAAAAGGGCAGGGGAACAGGTGAAAGCAATTGAGAGCGGTGATGATTGGTGAAGCTGGAGACAAAACTGGGGACAGAAAGTGGAGAAAAGGAGGAACAAAATAAAAGTCAGGGGCAGGAAGTGAACAAGAGTGTCTCCTCCATGCAACTAAAGTAACTGAGAGAAAAAATCTGACTATGTGCTTTGACCAAACAGCAGTTAAGAGAAAGCAGGCTGTGACACAGGATCTGGAAAATCTGCTAGATATACAGATGTCTGATAAGCCTTACTATTCCTGTGCCACTGCAATCTGACTCTAGCTTGTGAAAAGACACAATGCAACTCCCTATGACCCTCTCTGTACTTCTCCATCAGCGTCCTCAAAGCAAATACTGCATCTGTTGTACTCTTTCTAGGCATGAAACCATATTGCTGCTCACAAATACTCACCTCTGCCCTTAGCTGAGCTTCCACTACTCTTTCCCACAACTTAATTGTTTGGCTCATCAGCTTTATTCCTCTGTAGTTGCCACAGCTCTGTTCATCTCCCTTGTTCTTAAAAATGGGCACCAGTACACTTCTCCTCCAGTCCTCAGCATCCTCTCACTCTCCAAGATCTTGTTAAACAAACTAGTCAGAAACTCTACTGCCACCTCTCTTAGTCACTTCCATACCTCCATAGGTTTGTCATCAGGACCAACTGCCTTTCCACTCTTCATCCTCTTCTACGTCCTCCTCACTTCACTCTTACTAATCTTTGCTCCTTCCTGCTCCACACCAGTCACCTCTTCTACTATTTGTTTCCTTTCATTTTCCTCGTTCATCAACTCTTCAAAGTTCTCCTTCCATCTTCCCATCACACTCCTGGCACCTGTCAATACATTTCCATCCTTATCTTTAATCACACTAACCTGCTGCACATCCTTTCCATCTCTATCTCCTTGTCTGGCCAACCTGTACAAATCCACCTCTCCCTCTTTAGTGTCCAACCTAGCATACAAGTCCTCATATGCTCTTTGTTTGGCCTTTGCCACCTCTACCTTCACCTTACGCTGTATCTCCCTGTACTTCTGTCTACTCTCTTCAGTTCTCTGTGTCCCACTTCTTCTTAGCTAACTTCTTTCCCTGAATACACTCCTGAACTTCCTCGTTCCACCACGAAGTCTCCTTGTCTACTTTCCTCTTTCCAGAGTACCTACCTGTCTCCCTGATCAAATTAGCTGTAGTAGTCCAGTCATCTGGAAGCACTTCCAAACCACCCAGAGTCTGTCTCAGCTCCTCCCTGAAAACTAAACGACATTCTTCCTTTTTCAACTTCCACCACTTCGTCCTCTGCTCTGCCTTAGTCATCCTTATCTTCCTCACCACCAGCATCATTTTACACACCACCATCCTGTGTTGTCTGGCTACACTCTCCCCTACCAATGCTTTACAGTCACTGATCTCTTTCAGATTACAACGTCTACACAAGATGTAGTCTACCTGAGTGCTTCTCCCTCCGCTCTTGTACGTCACCCTATGTTCCTGCCTCTTCTGAAAGAAAGTGTTTACTACAGCCATTTCCATCCTCTTTGCAAAGTCAACCACCATCTGTCCTTCTGCCTTCCTGTCCTGAACACTAAACCTGCCCATAACAGTCTCATCACCTCTGTTCCCTTCACCTACATGCCCATTGAAATCTGCACCAATGACAACTCTCTCACCTCTGGGGATGCTCTGCATCACTTCATCTAACTCACTCCAGAATTTCTCCTTCTCTTCTAACTCACATCCTACCTGTGGGGCAGAACCACTCACAACATTGAACATCACCCCTTCAACTTCCAGCTTCAGACTCATCAACCTGTCTGATACTCTTTTCACCTCTAGAACATTCCTCACAAAATCCTCTTTCAATATAACTCCTACTCCATTTCTCTTCCTATCTGACCCATGGTAAAACAACTTGAACCCTGCTCCTAAGCTTCTAGCCTTGCTACCTTTCCACCTGGTCTCCTGGACACACAGTATGTCCACCTTCCTTCTCTGCATCATGTCGATCAACTCCCTAGCCTTCCCTGTCATAGTACCAACATTCAAAGTCCCTACTGTCAGTCCTACATTCTTAGCTTTCCTCTTCTCTCTCTGCCTACGAACACACCTTCCTCCTCTTTTTCTTCGTCTTCGACCAACAGTAGTCCAATTTCCACCGGTACCCTGTAGGTCAACAGCACCGGTGGCGGTCGTTGTTAACCCGGGCCCCGACCGATCCGGTATGGAAGTCATTGTCACAATTCGCATGTTTGATTTGGCATGTGTTTTACGTCGGATGCCCTTCCTGCCACAACCCTCTGCATTTATCCAGACTTGGGACTGGCACAAGAAGACACTGGCTTGTGCCCCCTTGCGGTTGCATTCACATGCCAATATCCTAAATGTCTGAAATTATAGTACATCTATAACACACTAATGTCAGTGTGTTGATTATCAGCATCAGACAGAGGTGGAAATACAGGCCACATAGAGGGTAATGCAGGCTCTGTAAAAGAGGCAGTGAGCAGACAGGCTGATTGAAAAATAAAATTGTACAAATTAGTTGAAGGCTGTTACCTATAAATGCATGAAAATACATCAAACAAATGGAAAGTAGGTGACAGTACCAGGTATTAGCAGCTGGGGATGATTATATGTGCAGCTGCGTCAGTGAACAAGGTGAATGCAGATATGGGTTGGGGGAGAGCAGATGATGAGCAGTATTGACTGAAACAGGAAATGCATCTGCTTCTTCTGCAGCACATAAACAGCTTGAAGGCAGAAAGCAGTGAAAACACCATCTGCTAGTCTCACCCTACATAATAACCAAGAAGCAGAATGGTGGCAATAGTGGAACTCACCAAATAGCAGTATACTCTATATTAATACATCTTTAATCCTATACACTTTATATAGAATATTGCATTGTTGCCTGGCTGTGAAAAAAATTATTTATAGGTTATTGTGATTTGTTGTGCAGTCAGGCTATAAACTCACAACCTGGTATATTTCAACAGGAGTACATAGATTATGTCAAAGAGACACAATAGTGTACTACCTAAACGATGGCATAAAGAATTAAAAGAAGATCTGTTGATTGGTGGGAGAGTGTGCTGTACGTCTAGAAAGTATTCCTAACACTTAACTTTTTCCACATTTTGTTACAGCCTTATTTCAAAATGGATCAAATTTATTATTTTCCTTAAAATTATACAAACAATACCCAATAATGACAATGTGAAAGAAGTTTATATAAAATTTTTGCAAATTTATAAAAAAATAAAATAAAAATTACATGTCAATAAGTATTCATGGAATTGCCATGGCATTTAAAATTGAGCTCTGGTTCAACGTGATTCCACTGATCATCCTTTAATTGTTTCTACAACTCGATTGGAGTCCACCTGTGGGAAATTCAGTTGATTGAACATGATTAAGGAAAAACGTACACCTGTACATGTCAGAGCACAAGCCCAGTGACCTCCATCACCTATAATTGGAAGAAGTTTGGAACCATCAGGACTCCCCTCTAGAGTGGGCTGGCCGGCCGGCCAAACTGAGCAATTGAGAGGAAAGGGCTTTAGTCAGGGAGATGACCAAAAACCCAATGGTCACTCTGAAAGAGCTGCAGCATTTCTCTGTGGAGAGACAACATTCCAGATGAAAAATCATCTCTGCAGAGTGGCCAAATGGAAACCACTAAGCAAAGTAAAATAAAGGCACATGACAACCCACCTGAAGGACTCTCAGATCATGGGAAACAAAGTTCTGGGCTGGTGAACCAAAGATTGAACTATTTGGCCTGAATGCCATGTGTCATGTCTGAAGGAACTGGGCCCCCCTCACCACCAATACCATCCCTACAGTAAAGAACAGTGGGGGGCACCATCATGATGTGGAGATGTTTTTCAGCTGCAGGAACTGGGAGACTAGTCAGGATTGAGGGAAAGATGAAAGCAGCAATGTACAGAGACATCCTTGTTGAAAACCTGTTCCAGAGTGATCTGGACTAAGACCGGGGGGACGGTTCATCTACCAACAGGACAATGACCGTTAGCACACAACAAAGATAACAAGGTAGTGGCTGGAAAAGGAGATAATGTCCTTAAGTGGCCCAGCCAGAGCCCAGACTTGAATCCAATTGAACGTCTCTGGAGAGATGTGAAAATGGCTGTGCATCCATCCTGCCCACTCCCCATCCATCCTGATGGAGCTTGAGAGGTACTGCAAAGAAGAATGTAAGAAACTGCCCAAAAATATGTGTGTCAAGCTTGTAGCATTATAATCAAAAAGATGCTAAAGGTGCTTCAACAAATTATTAAGCAAAGGCGGTTAATATTTGTGTACATGTGTATATACATGGATTATGGAGTATTGTTTATAGAATTTTGAGGAAAATAATGAATTTGATCTATTTTGGAAAAAAATGCATGGACCTTCTGGATGCACTGTAAATAAGTAAATTTAACTTCATGTCGTGTCAGTCGTTTTACTTTATGATTATATACCACTAATGTTAAATTTACAACTACATTTCTGTTGCAGAACATGACATATGGTTCTGTAAGGTTATAAACATACCTGTCTGACAGACAGCAGCTGTCAGATGGGTGAGGAGCTCTAATCTGAAGGGCAGCACTCACAATCAGCAATTTGATGAAATCAGAAATGCTTTTTTAGCCTTACTGACAAAAGGCTCGATATGTTTTGCTATTGAGTGCAAAGGACACTCAAACATTCAATCAAAACAGGGATGCAGAATCAATAACTCATTGAATCATAGTTCTTTTTTATTTTTAGAATAGAAACTGTGTATGTGGAATGTACCAAGATGCATTGGAAAGGAATCTGCTGGCCATGTTGTGTTCAAGCCACCATTAACTCTGCACAGCTCCTGATTCAGTAAAAACACACAATAAATCACACTGGAGCTGAGAAGATGGAAAGCAGAGTCTTAGAAGCATAGTGAAACTTTATACCAGACAATCAGAGAACAAAGAAAGAGAGGATTGGTGGTGAGTATTGATTTCTTAGAAAACAGGGCGATTAGATTTAACAGGTGTTGAGCTAAAACCTTTTTTTTAATAAAAATTATGCAGACTTGAATGCAAAGCACGACTACAACAGCCCTGGTGTTCACACCAGTGGTAATAATACAGTCAAATGTAATTTTCTCCCAATCCCTTACTGACCCGTCACCATCCATGTCTGTTATTTAACTAGTTATTTGGAGTTTGCAATACTGTAAAGAGGCTTGTAAAGGCTTGCTCAAGGGGGAAATTGTTGGGTTCTCTCTATACATCATATATCTATACATTAGTCTTAACTTTGATCTGTAAAGTGCCTTGAGATGACTTTGTTGTGAATTGGCGTTATATAAATAACGTTGAATTGATGTCATAGTGGGTTAAATGTTCTGCACTTACAAAACACTTTTCTACCGCATGTGGTCTATTAATCAAAAATCAGTGGCCTTAATGAACAATTAAAAGTTTAATGTCTTGTCACTGATTATATCACAGGCGTAGATGCAGCTCTGGTGTTGTTAGTGTTATCATAACTGGACAGTGATTCTCAACAGGCAACTAAATTAGGTTTGGTTCAGCAGCCTCTCACTCATCAGCAGCCCCACAGTGTTCAAAAATTTAAGTTAGCATAATAAACAAAATTAATTGTAATATTATGGTCTGCACTTATATAGGGCTTTTCTACCTATTGGCACTCAAAGCACTTTACACTGCTTCTCATTCACCCATTCACACTCACACACCGATGGGGGAGCTGCTATGCAGCTGGCCAACACTCACCAGGAGCAGTTAAGTTGGGGTTCAGTGTCTTGCTCAAGGACACTTCGACACGTGACCAGAGGAGCCGGGGATTGAACCAACAACTGCAAGATTGGTGGACAACCGCTCCACCTTCCTGAGGCAACAATATTCTGAAAAGTCTAATTGGCTCCTTATTAAAGCAGGCACTTTTAGACTAGGAAAAATGATTCATACATTCACAATGGAATGATAAGTACTATAAAAGAAAAGGGAAAAATGCTGAAATAGATTTATTAGTGTAAATATAAACACTATGTATTTACCATCTCTTGTACTTTGGCTACGCAAATCTAATTTCCTCTGGAATAAACCTAAACTTCTGTTTGTTTTATATGCAGGCAGTCTATAGTTGACAAAGCAGTCAAAAAGTACACATGTAGAGGTTTCTATGCTTTATACCTTTTCTTGGATGTGTTCAGTGTTAAACTGAGCAAGTGACATTTGTGTTCTACCATTCCTTTTAGAACTGACAAGCAGAGATAAGAAAAGACAAAACCTAAACACTGAAACAAACAGGAAAGAAAACCTCAGACCAAAATGTAAGTGGGAGAGTCCAAACACGAGGATCAGGTAGGGCATGGAAGGGTAATGTCCAAAAGCATAGAATATCCACAGGAATGTTCATGGAGGAGGAAGGAGAGACGATCTGGCAGGAGAGCTGGTGGGGAGAGCCGGGTATAAGTAAAGAGGCATAGGTGAAAACAATCAGGGTTAACAAGAAACAAGAAGCTAAAGAAACTACTGCCACTGGTAAGTGGTGCTGAGTGATAAAATAAAAGCCAGGAGCAGGAAGTAAAACTAAAGAAAACTGAAGTCCAAAAGTGGGGACTGTGACAGCTAGTGGTTCCAAACTTCTTCCAGTTGCTGATGATGGAGGTCACTGGGGTCACTGTGACCTTCAATACTGCAGACATTTTTATGTACCCTTCTGCAGATCTGTGCCTTTGCATTTGATTGTAGAATTTTGAGGAAAATAATTAATGTGATCCATTTTGGAACATGCAAAATATGGAAAAGCGATGGGAATACTTTGTTAGAGTTAGTATAAGTCATTTTGCAAGGACCTAAGTAAGGAGACGGCAAGAGGAGGGATAAAGGAAAGGGTATTTATTTATAAAGAAACAGGAGGTTAACAACTATAAATCACTCCACGAGGATGGTAATAACTTAAAGAACAAACTTCTCTAAGTCTGTTGTTACAAACAAAAGGTAACAACAGACTATACATGAACAGGGCTAACGACAGACAGGACAGCTATTCAAACAAATGGGGTGCACACATACAAATAAAAATAAAATAACAGGGACTAATGAACAGAACTAAACAGGAATAAACAGACAGGAATGAAACATAAACAAACTAAACTAGAGGCAGAGGGAAATTAACAGGAGTAACTAATACAGGGAACAGGGTAAAACAAACAGGCAGAGATAAACTAATGCAAACTTAACAAGGAATAACCAAACCACAGCAGGGACCAAAGAACAGAGCTAAACAGGAGAAACTAACATGAGGAGCAGGATGAAACAAACAGGGAGGATAAAATGCAAAACGTAACAAAAGAGTACCAAACCACAGACCAAAACCATGGCAGAGTCCAGACAGGGATCAGGCAGAATAGAGAATGCAGCAGGCAGGATACAACCCTACACACAAATACAACAAACTGGCAGAGAGCAGTGGGGAGAGCAGGGTATAAAAGGACAGGGGAACTGGTGAAACAAATCGGGACATAATAAGGAAGGTAAAGACACCCAACAGACTCAGGAACAGACACAGGAGGAGCAACAAAATAAAAGCCAAAAACACGGGGACAGGACTGTAACATAGTTTCTGGATGAAATGTTCATAATAGTACATTTGAGTTATAATAACACTTTTTTAAGGAATCAGTACAAGGTCACTTTTTCATGCACTGCCATTGAATTAAACTTAGAGGTAATTAGAGTTAGAGGCATTAGCGTAATATTCTTGTTATTTTTATTACAAAATTTATTATCACCTCCCTTTGTCCATGTGAACTGTCACAAGTGTTGCTGTTGTTATCATGATATTTTGTAAATCTGGATTCCATAGCAAAATGTATGTATTTTGTGTATGCTTCCTATCAGGTTAATGCCTGCTTTTAGAATATAAATGTATTGGCATAAATCTGGTTTTCCTATCAGGCAGTACCCAGCCTGTGTGTGTGTGTGTGTGTGTGTAACTTTATATAACTATTATTCTTATATATTGTTTTAAGGGGGGGGCAGTGGTGTATTGAATAGCACTGCTCCCTCACAGATAGAGGGTCCCTGGCTGCAGCCTTTCTGTGTGGAGTTTGCATGCCAGTTTCCTCCCACAGCCCAGAGGCATGCATGTTGGATTAATTGATGACTCTAAATTATCCATAGGGTTGAATGTAAGTGTAAATGGTTGTCTGTCTGTGATGTTTTTCTGTGTTGGCCCTGAGACAGACTAGAGACCTGTCCAGGTCCCCATCTCTCACCCAATGACAGCTGGGATAGGCTCCAGCCATTGAGACCCAAAAGTGAATAAGCACTTACAGATATTAGATGGATGGATGAATTATTTTAAGATATTATCATTATTATATAGTATTAATTTTTTATTATTATCAAAATGTAACCAAAAGGGGGCACAAGCCAGTGTCTTCTTGTGCAAGTCTGGATAAATGCCGAAGGTTGTGTCAGAAAGGGCATCCGAAATAAAACACATGCCAAATGCCCTCCTCATGGAGTGATTTTCAGTTAAACCCCTCCAGTTTCTTTAAAATAAATACTCCTTTTCTTGTACCTCCTCTTGCCGTCTCCTTACTTGGGTCCTTGCTAAATTACTTTACTAACCGTAACAGAGAGGCCAGATTGAGGTGGTTTGGACATGTTCAGAGGAGAGACTGTGAATATATCGGTAGAAGGATGTTGAGGAGGTCTAGAGGACAACCTAAGAGGAGATTTATAGATGTAGTGAGAGAGGACATGAAAACATGATTTGCTGTGGTGAGAACTGAAAGGGAACAGCCTAAAGGAAATATTTATATTATTATCATACACTCTAGTGTAGAAGCATGGCAAAGTGATCCTGTTTTCTTTACAGATCAAAGTTGAAATATCTCTGATAATTCGGTTTTATAAAATGTATAAAATTACCATTTCCAATTTGTCTTTTGGTACAAAGCAAGCAAAAAATATAAGTCAAAGGGTAAAATATTAAATTATATGGCTATGAGAAAAAATGTTTTTGTATTATGAGAGGAAAATGCGACATAGGACAGATTTTTTTATAATAATTAAAGTGCATAGGAGTTTATTAAAGCTATGGCATCAATTACTGGTGAGATGGTACAACTCCTTAGGCTTCAGCACTGCTACCTTTCATGGCTATGCATTCCACTTCATTTGAAAACAAATAGAGCACATGCTCTATTGCTCCTCATGTTGAGATTTCAACTCTTCTGAATATTTTTCCATACCGAGCTTATTGAACTTCAACTACAGGAGAGCTCTGTTCACAAAGGTGAGGAGTTGTACCATTTCACACTACACAAATAAACAAATTCACAGCACCAGAAAGAACAATTGTCTCCTCAGCATTTGATTTTTCATTGCAAAAGGATAATTAATACACTGCCAAAGCAGCGGAAAGCTGGCAGGCCCTAATTTGATTCCTGCGAGCTGTGTGGGTGGTGGTCATTGCTGAATGCATTTCTTTCTTTAAAGAGCAGTCCTTGAACACACAGATGCAAATATCAGGCAGAGTGCTTCTGTCACTCCATAAGGATTAAAAAACACAACCAGCATTCACTTGTATTAGTTATTGCAGTACTGACAGCAGTATTGAATGGAACTTTTGAGGCGTAATAAATGCTAAGGTGGGAGTATTAAATCACTTCATGCTGCTGCTTGTTTTTGGCGATGTCCATTTGTTATAAGCATGTCAATCCATAAAACCCATTTGTACATAAACACTATACATACGCTTTCAAGTTTTACGCTGATGATTTTTAATTAACGATAATTATTTGAGGTAATACTAAAAATGAATGTACCATTAATAATTATTATTTTTTACTATTTACCCAGAAAACATTTGGAAGTCAATGTTTAAACGCATTTTTTTCATTGTAAATTAAAGATATAAATTGGCACATTCTTTGATATGCATAAAGGGATGTGTTCTTGAAGATGGGCGAACATATTGGCTGCCTCTTTGACTCTACATTAATTGCAACCTGGATATCAGTCCTTGAGGACAACCCCTCAATAATTTTTGGAACATCCAAAGTAATCACACTCTGCTGATTTTTTTTTTTTTTTTTGGTAGATGGAAATTAGGGATATCAGCCTCATTTCTCTGCTATGTCCTCAGCTGCTTCTCAGCTGCAGATTAATTATTATTGCATAATAAATACATGTATTTTCATATTTCTCCTTTTTATTGCATGGGTATTTCACAGTCACAATCTATGGGCTTAGCCTCTCATGCACTATTTTTACCATCTACTGTATTAATTTTAATATAAGAATGGTCTGGTTTTTATAAAAAACAATGAGGACTACTGTAATTCCCTATTTTCAGGATACCCCAGTAACTCCCTAAAGAGCCTGCAATTAATTCAAAAATGCTGCAGCAAGAGTGCTGACTGGAACTAGCAAGACATCATATTTCACCTTCACTAGATTCTTTCCATTGGTTTCCCATTAAATCTAGAAGATATAGATATAGAAGATCTCATAGCACCATATCATCCCAGTAGACCACTTCGTTTTCAGAATGCAGGCCTACTTGTGGTTCCCAGAATTTCAAAAGGTAGAATGGGAGGTAGAGCCTTTAGCTATCAAGCTCCTCGCTTGTGGAACCAGCTCCCAGTTCAGATTCGGGAAGCAGACACCCTCTCTACTTTTAAGTCTAGGCTTAAAACCTTCCTTTTTAATAAAGCATATAGTTAGTTATAGTTATGCTGCCATAGGCTTAGACTGCTGGGGGACCCACCCCCGTATGCACTGAGCTCCTTTCCTCCTCTTGACCATCTCTCCTCTCCTCTCACCTCGCAATTGTCACCACTGTATGTCATTAACTCTGTGTGTTCTCTCCCGTAGTTGTCTTTGTCCTTCTCTGTCCCCCTCTCTCTGTCCCTTTCTGCAGGTGTCCCCCGGCTTTGAAGCTGTGTGTCTTCCAGCGTGCAGCTACTGGTCCTACCAACCTGCTTGATGTTTTGTTGTTGCTTTTTGTTGCTCTGTTGTTTTCTCTCTCCCCTTTCCACTCACCCCAACTGGTCGAGGCAGATGGCCGTCCACCCTGAGCCTTGTTCTGCTGCAGGTTTCTTCCATTAAAGGGAGTTTTTCCTCTCCACTGTTTCCTATGGCTTGCTCCAGGGGGAATTGTTGGGTTCTGTTTATACATCTTTATAATCTTGACTTTATTCTGTAAAGTGCCCTGAGATGACTTTGTTGTGAATTGGCGCTATGTAAATAAAGTTGAACTGAATTGAATTCAATCTTGCAGTTGCAGGTTCATTTTGCCCTTTTGAGCATTTTAAGCTGGATAAACTACATTCATCAGTGATCAGCATCTGTCTATCTGAGATTTATGTTTAGGCTAATAGCTTCACTTTTACCTAAGTATTGAGTTTGTGTACTTCTACCACATCTGTACAGTGTATCATATTCTGCTGTGTATGGGGCTCAAAGCAATGCTATTAGGTTATGGTGCTGCTTTCTGTTGTCAAAAATGAGAAAACAACAAATTTCTCATAAACAAAGGTGAAATGGTTGATTATCAAGGAGACTGATTTTTTTTGCTCCACTTTCATAAAGTCAGATCTGGTTATATGTTACAGTGCACAGTTTACATTTTCATACATCTAAATTTTACTGTAACGGCCCGGCAAGTGAGTGAGTATGGGCTTGCACAATGAGCCTTGGGAATTATGAGTAAAAGCCATGTGAATAGTTCTCTGTTTTTAATGTGAATGATTTGTGTAATAATCAATGTTATTAGGTGCGTTCAGATGTTTTTGGGTTTTGTTTTGTTATACATGGTGTATGTGTTGGCTGGCACCATGAGGGAGAGTGCTGTGTATAGCAGTGGCCATCATGGTGACTGGCCACTGTTGTGTGTTCAAAAAGAAGCTCAGCTATCTCTACCACCAGGGATAGCTGTAAAAAGGCAAGAGCTGTCTGGTCATTGCTTCCTGTCAAACAGCTTGAGACACTTGGGGTTGTGCGGTGTACTGGGTGCAAGTGTTCTCTCTTCCAACTGCTATTTTGGACTGTCATAGCCTGCTAGCGCCCAAGCTAACCGCTAAGCTTAGTTTAGCCATTTATTGTCGAGGGCAGAGGGATACTTAAATTAAATGGCTGTCTTGGTGTTATGACAAGGTCTTTTATGTTAAGCTGGTGTCCTCAGACCTATCATCGAAGTTTTGATTACGTCTGCTATTCACAAATCCGTTGAACACTGCTGGTTCATCACCATCCATGGACTTCTTGATCTTCACATGCAACAAAGTATGGTTCATCTCAGAACTTACAGTTTACCTCCACCTGACAGCACCTGCTCATATGCCCTGGTTTCAGGCACCTGAAGCCCAAGCCTTATCTTTGTAAGGAAATTTCTGTAGTTTTTTACAGTGCTCAAAAGTGCGCCCCTCCTAGCAAAACAGACAAGACTCAGGTCAGGCTTTGATGATACTGGAAGAGTCTGTCTTACTACAGCCAGGCTCTGCACTCACATCCTTTTGAGTAGTCACTTCCCTCACAGAAGTGGTAAAGCTCTTTTTAATACCACCTACCTTTCCTAACTTGGTACCTGAAGGACTCTTTAGGCGACCTTTAGGTTTGTCTACTATGTCCCCATAGTAAAGATGCAATGAGATCTGGGCTTCGTCATTTACAAACTCAACTGCATCTATAAACTTCTATAAACGGCCTTAGGACCGTGTTTCCTACTAAGATCGTAGGCCAGATTCCTCCACTTCTCTTTCAACTTATATGGGAGCTTGGAAACAATCGCCCGTATGTTGCTTGTGATATTATGCTCTTCCATACATTCCAAATCTGCCATTGCGTTTACAGAATTGGCTAAGGAAACGGCGAACAAATGAAGCGCTTCACCATCTTCAGCCTTAATTATTTGCCAGTTTAAGGCCTTTTCAATGTAAGCTACTGATATCTTATATTCATAGCCAAAATGCTCCTTTAAAAGCCGCCTGGCCTTTTGTTATCCTTGGCTTGGTTCCATATGTAAGCAACTTCGCACCATCTCCCTGGGTCTTCCAATTGTGTTCTGTTCCAACAGGTAGAGTCAATCGTTGTTATCCCCCACTCTATTCTCCACCGCATTTGTTCAAATGCTTTGATGAAGAGACTATAGTCTAACGGCTCTCCACTAAAGGTAGGAATCATATGAGGAAATTGAGCATAAAACCCATGGTATTCATCCAGAGTTTTTGTAGAATTGTTTTGACACTGAGCGTCCCTAAACGATACATGTTGACTCTTTAAAACTGGACCAACCAACCAACCCTTGCTTGGAAATCACAACTGCGAGCCTCAGGCTTTGTGCTCCCACTATAGCCAGCACCAAAAAAACCCATAATGGCTTCATCTCTTGCTTCATCAAACTGTACAGCCGCATCAACTGCAACAGGTACTTCCTCCGCAGCATATATTGTCTGTGCGTGACTAAGATTGAAGTTTTCATCGCTGACATTCAGACCTCATGAAGCAACGAAGCCTGCATGTTTCTTCAAGAACTGCCTTCATGTGTTAGCAGCGGTGCAAGAAAAAAGACAAGAAAGCCACAGACACACTGTCTTGAGGAGCAACACTTTCATTTGCCTTACGTGCCTCCTTGATGTGGCTCTACCCACATGCCACCTCGTCGCCAAGTTTTCTGAGTGAGTTTAACCTGTGCTCAAACAACTCTGATTGGTATTCATTTCCTCTTCGAGCTTAAGCTCCTGGTATACTTCTTTGAGTGAGGTATTTATGCTACAAAACTCATCAAGCAGATTCTAGATTTCTGCCAACAGCTTTTTTTCCATCACCATGTAGCAGTCCTCTTCCATGAAAGAGCACATCTTGGTCTTTTTATTCGCCAGCTGGTCCAACTTGGCCTTCCTTTTGTCTATCTGATTTTGCAAAGCATTCTTCATGGCCTTGAGACTTGGCTTTTCCTGTAGTTTCTCCAGGCTATCTGCATTAATTTCTCCTTCCATTATTCTCCTAGTAGTGCTTATCCCATGTAGAGATGGTTTCTTACTAATGTAGAGGCGATCTTACGCAAATCTAACGAATCTGACGCTTCAGCAAATACTTCACTCTGGAGATCGTTGTGTGACGAACATTGAACATTTTCTGTTCAATGATAACAGGTCATTGGTTAAGTACAGTAAGTGTTTTTTGAATTAAATTCAATTAGAAATTCTCATATTTGGACCTCAAAATATTTCCAGTAATATATTTCCATCCTTGAGGCCTCTATTAAAATTCGTTAACCCAGTTGCCAGAAATCTTGGTGTTTTATTTGACTGTGACTTGATTTTGAGCATCACACCACTAAAGTAGTTCAGTCAGGCTTTTATAATCTTAGGAACATGGCAAAAATACGTGGGGGCGGCTATAGCTCAGTTGGTAAAGGCAGTTGCTTACGGACCACAGGCCCTGGCTATATGTCGAAGTGTCCCTGGGCAAGACCCTGAACCCCTAACAGCCCATTCCCCCTCCCCAGCGATGCAGTGCTGGTCCAAGCCCGGTAGAAATTGGGGAGGGTTGCGCCAGGAAGGGCATCCGGCGTAAAAACTGTGCCAAGTCAACATGCAGACAATGATCCGCTGTGGTGACCCTGAACTCACGGGATAAGGAGAGTAGTAGTAGGAACATGGCAAAAATCAGACCTATGTTATATTTTAATGATGCTGAGACTAATATTCGTAATCTTATCTCCTCTTGTCTAGATTATGGCAAGAGCCTATGTTCCTCACTTCACCAAAAGGACTGGAACTGCCTACAAATTGTTCAGAACTCAGCAGCTAGGCTCCTGATTAGAACCGGGAAGTGTAGCCACATTACTCTGTGTCTTGCATCTCTATATTGGCTCCCTGTTCATCTTAGGATAAATGTTAAGATTTTACTGATTACTTATAAAGCACTGCATGGTTTTGCACTTTATATTTTCGATCTTTTAATTTCATATGTGCCATTACAAATCTTAAGGTCATCAGACAGCGAATTGGTATCTGTTCCAACTTCCCGGTTAAAAACCAAGGGGGTAGAGCATTTTCCATCATGGCTCCAAAACTGAGGAATTACCTGCCTGAGGAAAGCAGGCTCTCTGATTCAGTGTCATCTTTTAAATCTTGTCTGAAAATGCATTTTTACCGAATAGCCTTGTTTTAGTATAAATAATATATTCTATCACTTGATATATTTTTACTTTGTGCTTTTCTTTGATTTTACATTTAACCTAATTTTTATTTATTTTTATTCATATATTATGGTTTTTGCATTTTACTGTACAGCACTTATCACTGTGATTCAAATCTCAATTCTGTTTTGTTATAACCCAGCTCAGAGGCCATGACAAAAAAAGGGGAAAGGACACCAAAATTATCAGCAATATTAACATTTATTAAAATAAACATAAATTGTAAGATGTGTTATTTAGTTATATGAGTAGTGTACATATGGATGTGTGTAAACTTGGTGTGGCTGGAAGTTTTGAAACGAATAAGCACAAACTAAACAGTGATAACCCGCAAAGAGATTTTCAACAACATACTGAAGACCAGCTACTTTATAGTCTTCAGAGCCGTGATTCCAGCTGTTTCAAATCTGACAGGCCTTCCAATCAGCCTAGAAAGAAAGAATGTCCACTCCTCGCCCAGAGCACACAAGGAAGGGGCTGTCACGGTCTCTTAAGATTATGTTTTATTGCTAAACTGCAAAACATTTTTAAGGGATTGTAATCAGTGGATAACTATGTACCAATGCTACATAATTTTTTTAATTAGTGGAGAGTCAAGATGTAAATCTTTCCCAAGTTTCCCAGATTTATGTATTTTTTTTTTTACATTTACAATAGCAGATATGTTATCTGTTGTTATCCTTAATTTTTTAACAAAAATAATAATCTGGTTGCAAATATAATGTGTGTTGGTAATGACATTTCATTGTAAAATTATGAACATTCATGGTTCATAATTTTTTCAACCTCAAAAAAGTGCAAGACTGACACTTAACCCTGTTCTAAGTGTTAAGAGTGACACTTGCACTTTTTTGAGGTTGAAAAAATTATGAACCTTACTGCTTATGTTCTAGCCATGGCACAGAAACGTTGCATTGTCTAACACTACTCAGAACCCCGTTTTCCTCCTAGTGCAAACCTGTTCCTGCACAAATGCCTTGTGCATTGTGCAAGGTGCATTGTCCCTTACCAGACAAAAAATACAAAGCAAAACTCTTCAGCTCAGTGGTTTCACGATGTTGGAACGAGTTACCAAACTCTGCATGCTTAGCAGCCTTGCTGCCAATATTCAGAAAACTGTTGAAAACCTCTGATTATATCTAATCCTATCAGAAAAGAGAATGTCTCTTTTTTCTTGCACTTGCATCTCATGAAATGAAAACTCTTTTTTTGATAGCTTTTCCTTTATGTTTTGTCCTTGACTTAGGCTTCTGATTCCTTGTACATCACTTGAAAAAAAAAAGCATTTGCCATATTACTAAATCTAAATGTTAATGTGACTGCAGGTGGTCCTGGCAGCACAATAGTGGAGTGGTTAGCGCTCCCATCTCATAGCAGGTCCCTGGTTGGAATCCACAGCCCAGCTGTATCCTTTCTGTCTTCCCACATTCCAAAGACGTGTGTTAGGTTAATTGGCGATTTTAAATTGCCCATAAGTAAATGGTTGTCTGTTTGCGTATGTCTCTCTATTTTGGAGATAGACTGAAGACCTTTCTAGGGTGGATCCTGCCTGTTGCCCTATGAGAGCTGGGATAGACTCCAGCCCCCATGACCCTGAGAAGTTAAAGTGACACACACACACACACACACACACACACACACACACACACACACACACACACACACACACACACACACACACACACACACACACACAGAAAAAAATCGCCATGCACAAAGCTAACATCTCTATTCACTATTAAAATAATTATGGAATAAATTATGGAATAAATTCTGATTAGTTTTATCCCTGCATCAACTGTAATAATTTTTTAATCTAAATTTATCCATGCTCCATGCTCTTTATAGTGAACCTCCTGCAGGTGTCCAACCCAAAACGTTCTCATCCCACAGCATTAAATAGTGATGCTTCCTAAAGCGTCAAATTACACAGCTTTTTAAAGTCCTTTTGGCATATTATATTGATGTAACAGGTACCCTTTGGCGTTACTGTAGGACGCTTCAGGAGTGCCACTATTTGACGCCGTGGGAAGAACTTCATATACACAAAAAATGGTCAGGGTAAGGGTGGCAGATAAATTACATAAAAACTAAACGCTACAAACGGTGACAACTACACACACATACTTAACTATAACTATTGTAACCACATGCGCCACGTTGTGTTAGGATGATTGGTAAAGCAAACAACCTCTCACTCAAAGAATGGGCTGTCCAACGTGGACATCCAGGTCCTGATGACCAGGAAAAACAATGATGTCCTTTATCACCAGGTCTTTTAACTTTTGTGATAGACCCACTTGCTTAAGGCAGGTAAATGCTTGAATCAGCCTTTAGCTAATGATTTTCATTTTTTTTTCAAATTCTACATTATTATACAGCAAAAACAACAGAATAAAGACTCCACTAACAACACTCACTGAATCCTATCTGTGTTTTGGTGCTTATTGAATATGATATCTCTGCATTTGTGCAGCATCAGTGGTGGTTTAGACCTTGTGGACTCTCATAAACCTTTAATCCAAATCATTATAACGCAAATAAAGCTCCATTAGCAGCATTCCATTCTCTAGTCAACCTCATCTTGTGATCATTTACAAAGTAAATGGTCTGCACTTATACTGTATAGAGTATAAGCAGGTCTGTCATCAGTGCAGCTAATAAAGCTCCAGCTATCTCAGCCAGATCAATGATCCCCAATGATACTTTGGTGATCTGTTTTGATTCAAACCATCAGTCAGGCTTTATATAAGTACATGGCCTTAATCCTAGATCAGGTTGGAAGTTATTTTCAAAGTAGTTATTTAAGTCATGTTTTCTGTATAATTCAGGGTATTTAGAATCTTGGGCGCAGGCTTGTGTGTGACGGACACAAAAAGAAACAAAAGTTACAAATCTAAGTGGCTACAGTTTTTGGAAAATCCCTAATTCATCCAGCACACTTTCAGTTCTCAACTCATGAGCAATGAACTGTACATAAAATGGAGGAGATGATGACTGAGCAGAAGGAACAGCTGCAGCTGCTTCCGCTTGCTCACCTTGTTCCAGATATTATATTTCATCATGATTTTAATGTTTCGTGTCATGTGTTTCAAAAGTCAAAATTTTTAGGACAATAAAGCAGAATAAGTAAATATTTAGCTGATTTTCTCTTTGATTAAATACATACACTAAAACCATGTGTGTGTTGGATGCACTGATTCCAAAACGGATTTGTCTCAGATTCACATTTATCAAGCAGTTGCCTGTTGTTTTCTACATATACACCCACACACACAGCAGTGACAGCTGCTGTCCAATTTTTCAGCATTAACCACCAAAACCAGCACATCTGCCTCAATCTCATTTCATCATTTGGCAGATGCTGCTTTTACCTCTTTTCAATTCCGATCTTATAGCTGTTGAACTGGATGAGGGGTAGTTCACATTTTCAGTCATCCTTTGTTGAATTAAAAAGTTACATTAAAAGCCATTTGCTGGTCTGTTATAAAAAGGTCCCCCTTTTTTCATGTTTTTCAGGTCACTGTCCTTTCCGACAATGCATGCCTAACAAGCAAGAATATGGAATAAAGTTATGGGCAGCTTTTGATTCACTTTCCAGTTATGCTTGGAATATGCACGTATATACTGAGAAGCCAGCTGGGGTAACCTAAGAGAGAAAACAAGGCATGTGTTAGAGATGACAGAGGATACAATGTGGCATGCGAAAACTTCACCTCTTATGAGTTTGGTCAGGAGTTCCTAAAAAAAAATGACAATGGTTGGCACTGTGAGACGGAACAAGTCTGAGCTGCCACCTACTCTCGTGACAACAAGGGGGAGAGAGGTTTTTTTTTTTTCAAGTTTGCTTTCAGCCATGACACCACAGTTGTTTCATATATACAAAACAAGAACAAGAATGTCATCCTTATAAGCACATTACATAAACTCGGGAGGACAGAAAAACAGCAATCATTCCTTGAATACAATGCCAACAAAGCAGTGGACAACCTTGACTTCACCCATTCGCACTCACAATCTCACACACTAACACAGGGATGGGGGAGCTGCGATGCAGCTGGCCAACACTCACCAGGAGCATCTAAGTTGGGTTCAGTATCTTCTTGAAGGACACTTCAAAAACGTGACTGGAGGAGCTGGAGATTAAACCAAAAAATGTGGGATTGGTGGATGACCGCTCTACCTTCCTGCGTCACAGTCACCCCTACTACTGATTTGAATCCACCCACTACTTTCCAATAAACAATGTTTTATATTTGTGCTCTAAGTATTAATGTTGAAATAATATTGATATTGATTGATTGAATATTCGTAATTATAGATGGTAGTTGTGAGGTTTTTTTATCTTATGGCAAAAAGAACAATATTTCATGTTGTTAGCAGTTGCACACAGTTATATAATAAATCCCAACACTTCTAGAATGTGTTTGCCAATTTTACTTTGAATAAACCACTGGTCCACTGGAAAAAAGTGGTATCAGGACATAACCTTAAGCCATTTAGTCTGTGACAGATGGGGAGTACTGATCCTTCCCTCTGTCTTCTACTAAGTCATAAAGTTACATACAGCCCATTTCGGACTAAACACCATTGAGGCACTGACAGCCATCACATCCAATCCAGTCAAGAAAATATATACAAACAATATTTTTGGATTTCAGCCACATTGGATTTCAAGTAAAAGTAATCTGAGATCAAAGTGCTAAACAATTGCTATAGAAGAGATGCATCAAGAAAGAACCAATAAATAGAACTTTAAAAAAAATGGATTTGACAGAAATACACATTTCATAGTTTAAATTACTTTGCTTAAGGCTGTAACACCTTACTGATTTAAGGAGTTATGAAATGGTTTTGGTTCAAGGCTCAAAATGCATGTCTTCTCAGTGAAGCTACATATTCTACAAGATCATGAAACTAAGCAACCTTCAGTGAAGGCTGGTTGTTATACTTTGTCACTTCTTCAATTAGCTCCATCTCCTGATCTCACTGCTAATGACCTAAATTCTGAGTCTCTGGAGGTATGAAATGAAAAAGAAAAATTGCCACATTCTCAACTCAACCTTACTTGCACTGTCTCAGTTTCCTCGTTTAGCCCTATTTGCATTATATAAGACTGAAAGCAAAGCAGTCAGCCAACAAATACTCCAAAAGGTCCACTAGGCCTGTTTTTTGTCTTGTTTCATATTATTATGAACTCAGAATTACTGACCATCACATATCAGTAGAGAGCCAGAACAAAGTAATGCAGGGTAATAGGAATTCAAAGCAAGAGGCGTACATGAACTATTACAAAGACATTAGGTTCTGGGGATTATGAATATCCATAGAAAGATTATATGAATTCAGCTATTAGATTTTATAGAGCAGGTCATGTAGAAACATGGTAGCCAAAGAAAATTGTGAATTGTCAGACAGAGCAACGTAGTTAGTCATGCCTAAAAATGATCTTTCAGAAGATACATTATTTATTATTCCTGCTTAGAGTAGGAAATCTGCCTAATTATTGAAATCTGTAATGCGCAGGCATAACAACAATATTAACACAGATCTGAAAGTAAACACAGAAACTGAACTTTAGCAGCTTTACAAGACACTGATTCCATAGCTACTTTGTCTTTTCTATTTTCTCTACTCTTGGCAGACTGTGGTGTTCTAATTAGGAAGTTCATCTTCGGCTGGGTTCCAGTCACTTTAGAAGCAGAAGCAGCCTTGACCGTATGAAATTAAACTGGACAGGCCATGTAATTGCTCCTACATGGACTGCTTTGCTTCAATAAAACACTTTGTGATTGGGCTTAGGGAGTGGCTGCCCTGGCAGTCAAGGCAGAATAAATAAGTGGTATGTGAGTATATCAGAAGGGGGTAGGCACTGTATTTTATCCACTGAAGTCATGTGTGACAAAAGGACAACACCAATGGACGACAGGCAGCCAGATGTGGCCCCTGATGCTCATAACCAACCACCAAGATTTCCCTTCAATTACCAACACCATCCTCTGTCAGGGACTATAGCAGCAGTAACTGATCGGACATAACTGGATGCACAGGTAGAGTTATGGTGCAGGCCATAAATTCTTTGTCACAGATAATGTAACCCTGCATGGTTTTCTCTCAACTGTAATAGGAATTTTGAGGTATTAGTCCTTGTCCGTGTGCATGTTGGTCTATTGGTCTGTATACATCTTTATAGTCTTGACCTTATTCTGTAAAGTGCCTTGAGATGATTTTGTTGAGAATTGGTGCAATATAAATAAAGTTGAATTGAATTGAATGCTCTCTCTATCGCTCTCCTTAGCACAGCCAATTGGCACTGACCAATCCCCTAAAGAATAAAAAAAGTAGCTCTACTGATAGCAAAATTAGCATTGTAGCTATTGGTCACCATTTAATGAAGTGCCCCCAAAAGTTTTGGAGGTTAAATACTGTGCTGACAAGTGTAGAATGCAAAATACTAAACCCTAATTTTCAGCAAATATTGTATTGAATATGTAATCATAATTATATTGAAACAAATCCTTTTTTGACCAAACATTTTTGGAGCCACAATTTTGAATATTGTCACTGTGTGGTACTGCTGCCAGTTGTTTGCTATTTTAATTACCACTACATTGGTGTATACAGGCAGCAGCCAGGTGTGGACAAGAGACTGGGGAACCTATTTTCATGCAGGCACAAAGCCATGGTTTGTTCAAATGCAGCTGTCATGCCATTTACCTTGGCAATAGTAATAAAACTACTCAGACCCCCATTCTGTGGCAAATTATTAGACGCAGTATAGTTTTTATGCCGTCACTTGGCACTGGTGTGCACACACATCAGTTATGTCAAGTGTGCTCTCTTTACCAACAATATTATTGTAAAGGAGTTTAGTCTTTGTAACCCTAAGTTCTGAAGAAATGTCAATATTGCTGTTCTGTGTGATTCAACAACTTGTACAATCTTGGATCTTTTTGTTGGCTAAACAAATGCATTTGTCACACAGCAGCAGAAATGTGTGTCTGTGTGAACTTTTGGCACCAGTGGGACTTGATAATTATTTATGTCGGCAGGAAACATATAGTACAGATTGATCTATATCAATGCAATAGTGCAATATAGTCCACAAATGCAAAAATGAGTTTTTATGTTTTACAGCTACAATGCTCAACAGTAATGCATCAAAAACTGCAAAAGTTTTAAATATTTATGTCTTCTGAAAATAATTATGAAAGAGTTTTCAGCTTTGTTCAATTATATTTAAAATATTGTAGCTCTGGTCAGAGAACAAAAGAACCACAGCAAAATGCTAATTGGGTCTTGTTTGGAAAGGGGTACCCACACAGAGTGGAAAAGCTCAGTATGAATGGTAAATGGTCTGCACTGATATAGCTCATTTCTACCTATTGGCACTCAATGCACTTTATACCTCTTCTTATTCACCCATTCACACTCACAATCACAATCATACACTCATACATCAGTGGGGGAGTTGCTATGCAGCTGGCCAACGCTTACCACAACTAGGTTGGGGTTCAGTGTTTTGCTCAAGGCCACTTCAACATGTGACCGGTGGAGACAGGGATTGAACCAACAACTGTGAGTTTAGCGGACAACTGCTCTACCTTCCTGTGCCACAGGAAGTAAGTAATTTACCATTAGTAATTTATTATTTAAGCGGAGCAGTTACACAGTTTTTTTGGACTTTGGTCCAGTGGCAGTAGAATCTATGGTTGTGTGGCAGCATTTCTTCACACACTGAGGGTGGAGCATCTCCGTAAAGTCTGTCTGCCCTCACCAGCTGGAAGCCATCCAGTCACATCTGTTTTCCAGATTGGTCCCTGATCAGCACAGAGGACTTGTCCACTTTCTTGGAGAGAGATTGTTTTCAGTTTTCTCTGCCCCTCTGCTCATCCACCTCCTGCTGCATTTCAGGGTTACTGGGGAGTTTCAAGTCGCCCCTTTAAAGAGACATGCTTTTTACAGAGCTAATAAGTAATAGTTATAGGCTTGCTGTTACCGGCTGTGATTGGCCATTAATGATTCACATTCCAACTCCACCTGCTTATAATGCATTCCTCCCAGTAATGTATTCCGCTTGTCCACTTAGCATCTGACTGGCCTGCAATGCACAGATGCTGGTTGTCACAAAAAATTGCAAAATTTTAAAATGTTTGGACTGTGCCTTGTGTTAGGAAAATAGTGCTGACTGGAACTAGCAAGAGAGATCATATTTCACCTTCACTAGCTTCTCTCCATTGGCTTCCCATTAAATCTAGAATAGAATTTAAAACTCTGCTTCTTACATATAAATCTCTGAATGGTCAGGCTCCATCATATATAGAAGACCTCATAGTTCCATATCATCCCAGTAGGCCACTTTGATCTCAAAATGGAGGCCTACTTGTGGTTCCCAGAATTTCCAAAAGTAGATTGGGAGGTAGAGCCTTTAGCTATCAAGCTCCTCTCCTGTGGAACCAGCTCCCAGTTCAGATTCGGGAAACAGACACCCTCTCTACTTTTAAGTCTAGGCTTAAAACCTTCTTCTTTGATAAAGCATATAGTTAGTTATAGTCATGCTCCTATAGGCTGGGGGACCTACCCCCCAATGCGCTGAGCTTCTTTCCTTCTCTTGTCCATCTCTCCTCTCCTCGCACCCCACAATTGTCACCACTGTATGACATTAACTCTGTGTGTTTTCTCCTGTAGTTGTCTCTCTTTCTCGGTCTCCCTCTCTCTCTTACTGTCACGTTTAGGTTAAGGAAGGACCCAAGTGAAGAGACTGTAAGAGGGATCGCAAATAAGGGGCTTTTATTGACAGATCTAAATGGTGAACAGGACCAGCACACAAAAGGAGTTAACTTAAAACAAGAGGGGAACAGAATTACCAGAATAAACCCAGCTAAGGCTCAGGGGACAAGTTAGACTTGGAAATGAAAGAACTAACAGAGGCTACTAAATAAATAAGGCACAGATAAACGTTAAACCACTAAAGCGGGTAAACACAAGGGTAAGGCTAAGGGGACTAAGAAATATCAATGGACGAACTACTGAACAAAGGATAACACGTAATAATGATTAAAGTAAAACGGAGCACAACTTAAACACACTGGAAGGGAACAATACCAAAGTTACAGAGTTGGGGGAGCACATACACACAATGACTAAGGGGAGGCAGACAAAAACAAACTCAACATAAAGCACTGGCAAACTGAAGAGCACACAAGCAAACCTAAACATGAAAAAACCAGGATAAAACAAGCAGAGAAACCTAGAGACTAGACCAAAATACCGAATTAAACAAGAGGCAAACCTCAGACCAAAAACACACAGGAAACATGGAGTCCAGGATACCAAAGTGCAAGATGTTAGAGTCCAGATCTCCCAAGAGTTCAAGAAACATAAGTTTCAGGCTTTACCAAAAGTCCAGAGTCTTCTGTGGGGTTGGTGAGGATAATAATGACAACAAGGATGACAGTAACAAGGATGACAGTAACAAGGATGACAGAAACCACATTAACAACGACGAGGATCTGGCAGGGGAGTGAAGGGAAGACTGAACTTAAATAGAGGGTGGAACAGGTGCAAACAATGAGGGACAACGAGGGTAAAGCTGGGTGAACAGAACCAGGGACAGGAAGTAAGGAGAAGGGGCCACAAAATAAAAGTCCAGGGACAGGAAGCGCAACAAGATCCTGACACTTTCTCTGCAGGTGTCCATGGCTGTGTACTGTCCAGTGTACAGATACTGGTCCTAACCACCTGCCCGATGTTTTGTTGTTGCTTTTCTTTTCTCTCTTCACTTTCCACTCACCCCAACCGGTCAAGGCAGATGGCGGCCCAACCTGAGTCTTATTTTGTTGGAGGTTTCTTCCATTAAAGGGAGTTTTTCCTCTCCACTGTTGCCTATGGCTTGCTCAAGGGGGAATTGTTGGGTTCTCTCTATACATTTTTATAGTCTTGACTTTATTCTGTAAAGTGCCTTGAGTTGACTTTGAATTGTTGACTGTGAAACGTTGACTGTGAATTGGGGCTATATAAAAAAAGTTGAATTGAATTGCTGCATCTGATGGCCTCCAGTCACTGTTTCTGTTTGTGTGTGTGTTGTGCAAAATAAATCTATCTTCTTTGGGTCATTCAGTGTATGTGGCACGAGAAGCTCAAAATGAACCTCTCACATGACTTTCTTAAGCACGTCAAAACACAAAGAATGCAGCAACAGAAAAGGCTATGTCCCCTTTGGACAGCTTCCGCTTGGATCTCGCTATTTCCGGGAGAAGCTGATCAGCTGACCTGAGGGACCTGGAAGGTTTGAAGGGAAAAAGCAGCTCAGCGAGCTAATGGAGGGGGTTAACTGTTTAAAGATTTAAAAACAATATAAAAGGATCTTAAAGTGAACTCTAAAATGCCCGGGCAGCCAGTGGAGAGATGCCAGAATAGGAGTTATGTGCTTCCTCTTAATCACTCCAACCAGTAGAAGAGCAGCAGCATTTTGAACCAATTGGAGATGTGCAAGGGAAGACTGGCAAACTCACTCTTCAGTGCATTACAGTAATCCAGCCGTAATGTGATAAAAGCATGGGTTACTGTTTCAAAATGCTGCTGTGCGAGAAAGGGCTAAAAAAACTACACTTCACATCTGTGCTAATTTTGTGATCCAATATACAATTACATTCCATCCAACTCAACTGGGTAGGGTTTACCAGAACCATTTGCACCAAACACCATCACTTCTGTTTTCTTTTCATTAAACTTTAAAAAGTGTAGGGCCTTCCATTCCTTAATGTCATCAAGGCATGACAGAAGTGATTTAATAGAGAAAGCATAATTTTTCTTCAGTGGCATATAGATCAGGCTGTCATCAGCTTAACAATGAAAATAAATACCATGCTTTATGAGGTTGGAACTGATGTAGGTAAGGTGAAAAAAGTAGAGGCCCCAAAATTTAGCCCTGTGGAACCCCATATAAGAGGAGCTGATGAATATTTAGAATCAGGAAGGCTCAAGCACATGGTTCTGTCAGACAAATAGGACCTAACCCATTCCAGAGCAATACCAGGTGTTGTAGCCAAGATATTAAAATATTGTGGTCTACTGTTACCTCTAGGTTGGACTACTGTAATTCCCTACTTTCAGGATGCCCCAGTAACTCCCTAAAGAGCCTGCAATTAATCCAAAATGCTGCAGCAAGAGTGCTGACTGGAACTAGGAAGAGAGATCATATTTCACCTTCACTAGCTTCTCTCCATTGGCTTCCCATTAAATGTAGAATAGAATTTAAAACCCTGCTTCTTACATATAAAGCTCTGAATGGTCAGGCTCCATCATATTTAGAAGACCTCATAGCACCATATCATCCCAGTAGACCACTTCGCTCTCAGAATGCAGGCCTACTTGTGGTTCCCAGAATTTCCAAAAGTAGAATGGGAGGTAGAGCCTTTAGCTATCCTGCTCCTCTCCTGTGGAACCAGCTCCCAGTTCAGATTCGGGAAGCAGACACTCTCTCTACTTTTAAGTCTAGGCTTAAAACCTTCCTTTTTAATAAAGCATATAGTTAGTTATAGTTATGCTGCCATAGGCTTAGACTGCTGGGGGACCCACCCCCCAATGCACTGAGCTCCTTTCCTCCTCTTGACCATCTCTCCTCTCCTCTCATCCCGCAATTGTCACCACTGTATGTCATTAACTCTGTGTGTTCTCTCCCGTAGTTGTCTTTGTCCTCCTCTGTCCCCTTCTCTCTGTCCCTTTCTGCAGGTGTTCCCCGGCTTTGAAGCTGTGTGTCTTCCAGCGTGAAGCTACTGATCCTACCAATCTGCCAGATGTTTTGTTGTTGCTTTTGTTCCTCTGTTCTTTTCTCTCTCCCCTTTCCACTCACCCCAACCGGTCGAGGCAGATGGCCGTCCACCCTGAGCCTGGTTCTGCTGGAGGTTTCTTCCGTTAAAGGGAGTTTTTCCTCTCCACTGTTTCCTATGGCTTGCTCCAGGGGGAATTGTTGGGTTGTCTTTATATATCTTTATAATCTTGACTTTATTCTGTAAAGTGCCCTGAGATGACTTTGTTGTGAATTGGCGCTATATAAATAAAGTTGAATTGAATTGAATTGAATTGAATTGAAATACTGTATCAAAGGCAGCAGACAGATCCAGCAGAACAAGAATCATAAAATAATTCTCAGCAGGAGGGGGGGTGAGGGGCTCAAGAGCAGGCTTCTTAAGCAGTTGGGTAATCTGGGCCTGGGTTGGTGCCTATTGTGAGAGATGTATTAATGATTTCTGTTATGGCTGGGATTGGTGTGGGTGCAACTGCTTGAAGGAGAGTGGAGGAAATTGGATGCAAAGTCAACCTCCACCACAGCGGAAAACAAGGAGAATAATGAGCAACTAGAAAAGGCAATTTCCAAGGAAATTACGTGGGAGAGCTGTTAAGTCGCCCGGTAGAGGCCGACCGCTCAGAAGCTGCTGAGAGCAGTGGCGTTTGTACGTTCAAAGCCGCAAACGCTGAAGAGAGATAAATACAAACAAAAAGAGAAAGAAGAAGATGACAAGAAAAAGAAAAAATCCAAAATCCCAGGAAAAGTTGAATTCAGAAAAGAAAAAAAGTAGAAAGTAACAATGGAGGAAGTAAATAAGTAAAAAGTTGATATTTAAAGTGTAAAGAAACAGAAAAAGAAGCAAAGTAAAAAGTTCCTATTGAAAGTGTAAAGAAAAAAGTAAGAAGTGAAAAAGCAACAACTTGATTAACAAAAGTGGAAAGAAGTAGTAAGAAACAAAGGAAAAGGTAAATATTCCCAAAGTTAAAAGAAACAAAAAAAGAAGCAAAGTAAAAAAGTTGCTATTAAAGTGTAAAGAAAAAAGCTAGAAGTAACTACTTAGAAATGAAGGAACCATTTTAATGCTGAAAAACTGTTAAAAAGTTGAAAAGAGCTTTTCATTTGAAAGTGTGTTTCCTGTCTGTGTCTGTGTGGTAGTTTGTGTGTCCACTGTAGGGAGACTTCACCACAAAGTCATTTTAGCATTTAAATGCTAAAAAGTGGATAACATATTATGAAAGGCTTTTATTTTGAAAGGGTATTTCCTGTCTGTGAGGGTGTGTGTCTGTGTGTGTCTCCACTGTGTATGTTGAGGGAGAAAAACTCAGGTAAAGTGTGTGGACACAGCTCTGAGGCTGATTACATGACGTCATGCAGCTGTGTCCGTTACCATGACAATGACTGCTGCCTGCCTGCTGAGTCATGTGAGCCAAATGCAAAGGCAGGCTGGAAAAGTGCTGAGACTATGCCTCGCAAAATGCTCAAAATATGAAAAAGTATTAGTCCTATCGAAACAATTCAAAAACTGTGAGTGACAAAAGGCTTCAATGAACACACTGATGTACTTTATTTGAAGATACTCCATAAAATGAAGGCGTGGTGGCGATTTTAAAACAGCCCCCCGTTTGTGATTTGATTAGAATTTAAGAACCTCTGTTATAATGGGCTCCAATGGGAGTTTCAGCCGGCACTCTCTTTGCTTCTGGACACTTGGAGAAAGAACCGTCAGTCCTGTCACTATGAGAGTTACATTTACTGAAAGAACACAAAAATACCTACATTCTGATGTATAGTTTGTTTATGTAAGATTAAAGTTGACTGAAGGAAAGAAGGAAAAGAAGGAAAAATGTTGCTAAAAGTGGAAGCTGAAAAGTTAGAGTGCGTGTGATGTCACCCACTCTAGCTGCTCCAACATTCCGCAATACACACTAATGGAAAAGTTGAAAAAGCTCCAAAAGTTGCCTAAAACTAAAACTGCGATTATTCAAAAAGTATAAAAGATAGAAAGAAGCTGATCCACCCAGAAAAAGTTGAAAGGGACTAGACCCGTATAAACTTTAAATGAAGTTTCTACTCCAAAGTATGACGACACAAGAGGCAGATGAAAAGTGGCAAGTTGAAGGGAAATTTTAAGTGCCTTCCATTCATTTTCTATGGGAAAAAAAGTTCATAAAAAGTGAAATATAATAAAAAGTATAAAAGTTATTAATGAGAAAAGTACTACCACCCCTGTCCTAAAAGGGACCTACGTTTAGGAAGTGGAACGAAGTTTCTACGACAAACCGTCTAGGACTAGATAGCGACCGAAAAACGGGCTATAATAATAATAATAATAAACTAGAAAAGGCAATTTCCAAGGAAATTACGTGGGAGAGCTGTTAAGTCGCCCGGTAGAGGCCGACTGCTCAGAAGCTGATGAGAGCAGAGGCGTTTGCACGTTCAAAGCCACAAACGCTGAAGAGAGATAAATACGAACAAAAAGAGAAAGAAAGAAGATGACAATAAAAGAAAAAATCCAAAATACCAAGAAAAGTTGAATTCAGAAAAGAAAAAAAGTAGAAAGTAACAATGGAGGAAGTAAATAGCTAAAAAGGTGATATTTAAAGTGTAAAGAAACAGAAAAAGAAGCAAAGTAAAAAGTTGCTATTGAAAGTGTAAAGAAAAAAGTAAGAAGTGAAAAAGCAACAACTTGATTAACAAAAGTTGAAAGAAGTAGTAAGAAACAAAGGAAAAGGTAAATATTCCCAAAGTTAAAAGAAACAAAGAAAGAAGCAAAGTAAAAAAGTTGCTATTAAAAGTGTAAAGGAAGAAGTGAAAAAGCAACAACTTGATTAACAAAAGTGGAAAGAAGTAGTAAGAAACAAAGGAAAAGGTAAATATTCCCAAAGTTAAAAGAAACAAAAAAAGAAGCAAAGTAAAAAAGTTGCTATTAAAGTGTAAAGAAAAAAGCTAGAAGTAACTACTTAGAAATGAAGGAACCATTTTAATGCTGAAAAACTGTTGAGAAAAAAAAGTTGAAAAGAGCTTTTAATTTGAAAGTGTGTTTCCTGTCTGTGTCTGTGTGGTAGTTTGTGTGTCCACTGTAGGGAGACTTCAAAACAAACTCATTTTAGCATTTAAATGCTAAATAATTAAAATAAGAATGATAAAAGGCTTTTATTTTGAAAGTGTGTTTCCTGTCTGTGAGGGTGTGTGTGTAGGGAAACTTCACCACAAAGTCATTTTAGCATTTAAATGCTAAAAAGTGGATAAAATATTATGAAAGGCTTTTATTTTGAAAGGGTATTTCCTGTCTGTGAGGGTGTGTGTCTGTGTGTGTCTCCACTGTGTCTGTTGAGGGAGAAAAACTCAGGTAAAGTGTGTGGACACAGCTCTGAGGCTGATTACATGACGTCATGCAGCTGTGTCCGTTACCATGACAATGACTGCTGCCCGCTGCCCGCCTGCTGAGTCATGTGAGCCAAATGCAAAGGCAGGCTGGAAAAGTGCTGAGACTATGCCTCGCAAAATGCTCAAAATATGAAAAAGTATTAGTCCTATCGAAACAATTCAAAAACTGTGAGTGACAAAAGGCTTCAATGAACACACTGATGTACTTTATTTGAAGATACTCCATAAAATGAAGGCGTGGTGGCGATTTTAAAACAGCCCCCCGTTTGTGATTTGATTAGAATTTAAGAACCTCTGTTATAATGGGCTCCAATGGGAGTTTTGACGGCACTCTCTCTGCTTCTGGACACTTGGAGAAAGAACCGTCAGTCCTGTCACTATGAGAGTTACATTTACTGAAAGAACACAAAAATACCTACATTCTGATGTATAGTTTGTTTATGTAAGATTAAAGTTGACTGAAGGAAAGAAGGAAAAGAAGGAAAAAAGTTGCTAAAAGTGGAAGCTGAAAAGTTAGAGTGCGTGTGATGTCACCCACTCTAGCTGCTCCAACATTCCGCAATACACACTAATGGAAAAGTTGAAAAAGCTCCAAAAGTTGCCTAAAACTAAAACTGCGATTATTCAAAAAGTATAAAAGATAGAAAGAAGCTGATCCACCCAGAAAAAGTTGAAAGGGACTAGACCCGTATAAAGTTTAAATGAAGTTTCTACTCCAAAGTATGACGACACAAGAGGCAGATGAAAAGTGGCAAGTTGAAGGGAAATTTTAAGTGCCTTCCATTCATTTTCTATGGGAAAAAAAGTTCATAAAAAGTGAAATATAATAAAAAGTATAAAAGTTATTAATGAGAAAAGTAATAGCATAGATCTCCTAAAAGAGACCTACGTTTAGGAAGTGGAACGAAGTTTCTACGACAAACCGTCTAGGAGGAGATAGTGACCGAAAAACGGCGAAATAATAATAATAATAAAGAAAAGGATCTCATAAGTGTGAGAGCTGTGCTTACAGCTCTCCCACTAATAACTAGAATGGGCATTTCCTACAGAAAATGCGTGTGATTGCTGAAAGCCAGCCGCTGCACCTGCTGCAGCCATCGCCGAATCTGCAGCTCTGAACGTTGTAGAAGCGACAGGCAACACTGTAGCATGTGTAGTTTTTTAAAATATTGAACAACTAGTGAAAGCACATGAAACAATGAAGAAGTTTTCAATTGCTATTCACCAACTCTCCAGCAGATGGCAGCCTGTCCAAAGAAATCAACTGTTGCCATCTTGCCCTCTCAACACTAATGAAGTTCTGAGGATAAAATACCAAAAAAAAAAAACACCCACATTAGCACCCCCCAGTGGAGAAACCTTTAACATGCGTGTTTAGGGCAGTGTCCTGCACATATTAGTAAAGTTTCATTCAAGTCAGTCATTGCATTAGCTTAAAAAAAAAAGATCGAAACAGTTGCAGTACCGCGAACGGCCGTGGTAGTACTAAAGGCCCTGTACAATATAGAAGTGAAATCAGAAAGAAAAAAACAATTTTTTTGAATTAAAAAACGAGTTAAGTAACTGACCACACGGTGGCGCTAGAGAGCCCACGCTGTAACATGTGAAGCATTTCATCATGGGGCAGCTTTCCTGAAAGTTTCATAACAATATCACGTGTAGTTTAGGAGATAGAGCCGTGTGAAGATTGCTCTCATAGACGGCAAAAAACAAATCATACAAATATTCATAATAATTATTGTACATCAGATGTCAGCCCACAGAGTAATACATCATCTCTCCTAACTGTACTTAACATATTACAGTTGGAACCATGTTTCTAGCTGTAAGCGTGTAGGAGTAGTAGCATGTCAAAACAACTAACATAAACATGCTGATAACTGACCACACGGTGGCGCTAGAGAGCCCACGCTGTAACATGTGAAGCACTTCATCATGGGACAGCACTTCACAAAGCTGCATCATGCTACCATGTGTAGTTTTTGAGATATTGCAGTTTAAACATCACTTCTATAGACTTTCCATTCAAAAAAAATGCATATTAATATTCATAATAATTACAGTACATTAGCTATCAGCACACAGGGTAATAGCACACCTCTCCCAACCATGCTTAACATGTTACAGTTGGAACCATGTTTACAGCTTTTAGCACTTAGGACTTTTAGCATGCCGAAAAACGGACGGAAGAATCCGTAATAATAAGAATAATAAAATTAAATACTGGAAACAACAATAGTGTGATTGCTTTCAGCAATCACACTAATAAAGAAAAGGATCTCAATAGTGTGAGAGCTGTGCTTACAGCTCTCCCACTAATTAGATGAAGTTGGTAGTTAGTAGAATGTTGTGAATCTGTGAATGTTGTGAGAAGAAAATGTTTATCTGTCCATGTTGTTATTCTGCCAAACCTGCAATGTTACCTTTTAAAGCTAGGATCACTTCCCAAGCCTCCTTCTTACCTGTCCAAAGAGTAAACCTGGTGAACTAAAAGCCTACCCTACTGCTTTCCTCCACTAATCCCGCTAATTCTATGGGAAAAACTCTAACACAGTGGTACTTAGCCAGAAGCTTGTGAGCCCCACCCAAGGAGACAGACAAGGAGGGCTAGCTCATTTTCAGGAGTTTCCATACTAAAGTGGAGCAGTGCCTGCTGCAGATTGATGGCGTGATCTGCTTGATGGATAAAGCTTCAGCGCTCAGCTATCTGCTCTTCAGTCAGCATCTGAGCAGCAACACACGCCACAGCAAATTAACTGCACTCCTCTATTCACAGATAGCATTGCTTCTTCTGTCAAAACACATTCAACAACACTTTTTCTACATCCAAGCTAAAAAAAACACTAATGTGATTGGTGTTTGTTTTGACTAGTGTTGTTATGTGAGACTTGTTTGTGTGGGTGTGATAAATATGTGCTTCATATCTCTTTAAGCCAACAGTGCAGAGAGGGTTTTGAGCACACAGAGAGGAGAACAATATACAGGATGATAACACACTTTTACCAATCATAACCAGAAATCTCAAATAAAGGTAATTTTTTTTCTAAAAGCTTTAGATAGTCTTGCACCAGAGCAGCCAGGTTGATTCAGGAGCACAGCATCCAGTCAATCCAGTAAAACCAGCAGTCAGGTTGAACAGAAAGCAGAAGACAACAGCAGTTAGCTGACGGGGGTCAGCAATGTAAAGCTGGCTATGATCAACTGGCCTTTTAGTAAACAGACTTCCCAGTCTACCTCTTTGATGTGTCCTAGTCTGTTCCAGGTTTTGCTATCAACTAGCAGTGAGGCCAGTGGGAGGGCCTATGAGGGGATTGGATGCTTCCTGGTTGTCAGGAGCAGAAGAGGTTGGGAAGAAAGCTTTTCATTCTTGTGCGTTACCATGGAACACATACTGGGTCATACAGATGCTTAGGATCACTCCATTCTGTGTTCCTGCACATCCCCACCCCCCATCATGTTCAATAACAAAGTAAGCAGGATGTACTTTGCTCAGATTCAGATTTATATTGTAGATGTTCGAATTTCCTATTACTCTGAACATCCCAAGGAAATCTCATCTGTACTGACCTTGAATGTTAACTTACTCCAGGTAATGTTTTTCCAGGATGTTCTACAACTCCTCACAAAAATGTCTAAAAATGTCATTGTAGTGTATATATATATATATATATATATATATATATATATATATATATATATATATATATATATATATATATATATATATATATATATATATATATATATATATATATATATATATATATATATATATATATATATATATATATATATAATATTAATATTATATATTATATAATTCTTTACATCAACGTTCTACATTCTGATTCACAGTGGTTGTTAACTTGCAATGCACCCTTTAAAATCAGTGCAGGGATCAAAATGCACAGAGCTTAAGACCTTATCATTAACAAAGGGCAGTGTGTAAAACATTCAGTTAGCACCATGTCATATTTAGCCCAACAATTTTGGCAGCGTGTTGTTTTAGTTGTTAGTAATGAAAATAACCCCTGTGACTAACAAAGTAAGCAGTTGATTAAAGTACTCTCTGTAGCCAGAGTCTGTACGCTGTCAGAGCTCTGTCTTCTGTGGATTACCACTTTACAGCTGTCATTGGTCTATCTCAGAGCCAACACAGAGAGATGTACACAGATAGACAACCATTTACACATTAGAGTGAAAATTAAGCCAACATGCATGTCTTGTGACTGTGGAAGGAAACCAGAGTATACGGAAGAAACACATACAAGCACAGGGAGAACATGCAAACTCCACACAGAAGGATCTGAACCAGGGACCTTCCAGCTGTGAGGCAGCAGTGTTAACATTTCCACTGCCATGCTGCCGATGAAAATAATAATTAAATGGAAATAAACAGCTTATACAATTATACAATTTATAAATGGTTCATACTGAGGTCTGTGGTCAGAAAATTTAATCTCCGGTTTTTCTTTCACATGGCTTGTTATTTTGTAACTTATAAACCCCTAAGATGAACATGTTTTTACACTTTATTTGTTGTCAGTTCTAAAGGACTTCTAAAAAGGACGGCTCAACATGTTGCTTTATCATCAGGTCTTCAAATACAGTTAGATAAAGCAGTAAGAACATTCTTTGTGTGAGACCTTAAACTGTGTTGGCTAAGGAATGAAGAGCAAAGCACAATATCACTGTGAATAAACTCTGTTCAGGTAATCTGACAGTTTTTCATCACACATATGGTCTGGCAAGGTAAAACAGTGTCAGCCAGGTACACTAAAAGTCTGTGCTTATGAATCTTTAGAAACTAAGGATACTGCATATGATAGTCTGTCTACATAATTATGAGCTAATCTGTCATTCTCAATCTCAAATGTCATTACCATATTTGTGTTACAGATAAATGCACCCTGCCAGTGATTACTAAAGGCTTTCAACTTTGTGTTCACTTCTTGATAACACCCCTCTACAGAAGAAGTTAGGACATACATATATTTTAAAAAAGCTATACACTTTAGCTTTAAGTGAAGCTGGAATATTCTCTATGCCTTTATCTCAGTGATTGTCGCCCCCTTAATCTCTTCACATATTCGTCACGGAGCACTTTGTTCAAGATTTTTTAAATGTCTAATTTAATGCAACCCGAATAGTCTCTTTATTTCAGTACAGCTCTGATCACACGGAATATTGACATATTAACATTTTCTAGTTTGGGGACTTTTACTGTGACTAGCTGACTTAGTTAAATTTGTTGTGTTTTAATTCAATTCAATTTCAATTCAACTTTATTCATATAGCGCCAATTCACAAAAAAGTCATCTCAAGGCACTTTACAGAATAAAGTCAAGACTATAAAGATGTATAGAGAGAACCCAACAATTCCCCCTTGAGCAAGCCCTTGGCAACAGTGGAGAGGAAAAAGTCCCTTTAACGGAAGAAACCTCCAGCAGGCAACCATCTGCCTTGACCGGTTGGGGTGACTGGAAAGTGAAGAGAGAAAAAAAAACGGGCAGGTTGGTAGGACGGGTAGCTGCACACTGGAAAACACACAGTTTCAAAGCTTCAAATTCCTCTATGCAGCACCTGCATAGAGGAATTTGCGAACAGGGGCTGTTACAATGTTCCTACAGTCTCCCTCTCTCTCGGACAGAGAGAGGGAGACTGACATCTACGGGAGAAAACACACAGACACACATTACAGTCGCTGCTGTAATTGTAAATGGTAAATAGTCGCTTATATAGCGCTTTTATCCAAAGCGCTTTACAATGTTGATTCCCATTCACACTCACACTCACACACCAATGGTGGTGGCTGCCATGCAAGGTGCTCACCTGACCCAACATGTAGCCAGGAGCGGGGATTGAACCACTGACCCCGTGGTCCATGGCCACCCCTGTAATGTCATACAGTAGTGACAATTGTGCGCTGAGAGGAGAGAGTGACAGGAGGAGGGGGGCTCCCCCAGCAGTCTAAGCCTATAGCAGCATATCTATAAGCTTGGTCAAAGAGGAAGGTTTTGAGCCTAGACTTAAAAGAAGAGAGGGTGTCTGCTTCTCGAATCAGAACTGGGAGTTGGTTCCACAGGAGAGGAGCTTCATAGCTAAAGGCTCTTTGGAAATTCTGGGAACCACAAGTAGGCCTGCATTCTGAGAACGAAGTGGTCTACTGGGATGATATGGTGCTATGAGATCTTCTATATATGATGGAGCCTGACCATTCAGAGCTTTATATGTAAGAAGCAGGGTTTTAAATTCTATTCTAGATTTAATGGGAAGCCAATGGAGAGAAGCTAGTAAAGGTGAAATATGATCTCTCTTGCTAGTTCCAGTCAGCACTCTTGCTGCAGCATTTTGGACTAATTGCAGGCTCTTTAGGGAGTTACTGGGGCATCCTGAAAGTAGGGAATTACAGTAGTCCAACCTAAAAGTAACAAATCCATGGACCAGTTTTTCGGCATCACCTTGAGACAGGATGCTCCTAATTTTGGCAATGTTGTCAAAGCAGTTTTAGAGATTTGTTTTATATGTGAGGTTAATGACAAATCCTGGTCAAAAATAACTCAAAGGTTCCTTGCAGTAGTACTGGAGGCCAGACTTATGGTATCTAGAGTAACAGTATGGTTGGACAGGATATTTCTGAGATTTTTGGGCCCAAATACTATCACTTCAGTTTTGTATGAGTTTAGAAGTAAAAAGTTTTAGTTTAATTTTTGACGCTTGAAGCTGCACAGTAAAATTATTGTGTGTTTTTTTGTATTTTTATGTGAATAAACAGCTGTGACAAGATTAAGAGACACTCGTGAATCTGACACTCTCATATACTTATACCATTAGAATGAATAATAGCAGTTAACAATAATGAGCAGTAAACTATTTTTGTAGCAATAACCTTAGAGGGCTGGACTTATACTCATTGAATCTTCCAATAAAAAAGTAATCAACATTATTCTTTCATTTGTTTCAAACATATTATATCAATAATTTCAGCTAAGAAATGTTCTACTTTTTAATCAAGCCCTTCAGTATATATTACAAGTATCTCCTAGAAAAAAGGTGTGTTTGATTCATACATCAAATGAGTATGTAATAAAACATTATATCTAACTGTTTTTTAATTTGTTTACTCATTCTTCAGAGTCTCCAGACCAGATGGATTTCAAATTTAAACTGATGAGCACAGAGGAAACTATACTACAATTATAGTTACGGTAGATATTATTGTAACATATTAGTTACTGATTGGCAGATAAAAGGCTGGATCTCTGAACACTTAAGGTAAGGTGTGACGTAAGCACACCAAAATAAACAGAACAATTTTTCATTACACTGTATAACTCATCACATTCAGCATAATATTAACAGATGCAAAGGCCTGTAAACACAATAAAATGAAATAAATACATGTAAAATATATATATATATATATATATTATATATATATATATATATATATATATATATATATATATACACACACACACACACACACACACACACTGTTTAGTGAGAGGTCCACTGTGCCTCATTTCCTGGAATGCAATGTTAGCAGAGTAGAGTGAGCTATATCCTGTTGCATTCTGCCCCTATTCATTTGTCACTGTGAGCACACAGCTGTCCTTGGCAGAGTCTACTGTATGTCTTATAATACTCTTTGTCACTTCAGCAACCCTCCTGTGTTCTCTCAACCCCATCATTGCAGTAAGTGGCTGTAACAATGAAATACAAAAGCAGATTTTGAATTCTGTATGGGCTGCTAATGGTGAGATGTGGTCACAGTTGGGCGGTTTTCAAAGACGATTTTGCACTGTTCACCTGTAGGTGAACAGTGTTACTGTAGTAAGAAGGACATGGAGCAACAATAAGGTTTTATAAAAGCAGCAACTTTAACACAGGTTGCTTCTCAGGATTTATACATTGGCTACTCTTTACTACAGTTATTCTCGTGCACAAGAGAATAGAGGGGTCAGAAACAGACACCTCATGTCTAAGCAGTGTACCTCACATGTTCGTGCCAACCGAAATTAGTGAGGGAGAGAGAGAGAGAGGGAGAGGGAGAGAGATACACACACACATACACACACCTGATTTTTCTGTAGTTTAAGCAGGATTTTGGGGTTCAAATACTGTAGTATTATAGATTATAATTATGGATAGTGATCAAAGAATCCAGTGTTGGTTAAAAAAAACACTGCCTTTAGTGTTAAAGTCCAATGCTTTGTCAACCCATCCATCAACCCCAAACTTCACCTCTGTAACAATAACAATGATATTTGCTGAAATGACTGATGCTGCCATTGTTTTTGGGAGAATAGTCACCACTAAAACCTTGCAATCACTGGTTATTCACGGTTTCATTTAGCCTCAGAAGTCAGGGTTTAAATTTTTTTCAGGGTTTAACTTTTTTTAAATTTCAATTATAAACCCTCCTGTCACGCAGGAGGTAAGGGAGTCATTCACCAATCCCAGGGCAAGGGTCAAAGTGTCCTTGAGCAAGACACTCAAACCTAACATAGTTGCTCCTGGTGAATATAGGCCAGCTACATAGCCCCATCAGTGTGTGAATGTGTGTGTGACTGTGAGTGTGAATGGGTGAATGAAAAACAGTGTAAAGTGCTTTGGGTACCAATAAAGTACAAAAGTGCTATACAAGTGCAGACCATTTACCGTAGAGAAAAAAATTGTCTCAGTGTTGGTGTTTCCATTGCTGGCTGGTTTTTGTTTTGGCACCCAGTTTCAGACGAGCTGTGCTGTTGTGCATTGTTGTGCACAAAGTGAGAATAAGCTAAATGACCAAATGTTAATGTAATGCCTGCTCTCATTTCTATTCCGTTCATCATGCAGGTTAAACTTAGGGGACACACAGTATAAATTAAAGTAGATCTGTTTGGCTGTTGGGCTTTGGAGGTCTCAGCCTCTGCAAAACTATAATTTTTATAATCATAGAAAAATTCAGCCTCTAGAATACCAATAACATAAGTCCACAGAAAAGTTTACTGTTTTCTCATAGATGCTTAATTTATGCGCTGTCCATTGCAACTACATTCCTTTCTCTTATACTTTACATCTTTCTAATGAATAAAGAGCATATTTATGCCAGAAGCACAGTAAGGACGCTTTCATTGTCTATGTTAAAATGTTCATGTTCACATCAGTGTATATAAGGGCAATAAAGAAGGTTATCCATAAATCTAGTGTTGGAATTCATGATATAATTAGCTCAAAAGAAAGGTCCCTGATTTTTGCAAAGACTGAGGAATTATTTAGCCTGCAGACCACAAACACTCTATACCTCATTAGAGGTATACCTCGTTAGAAAGTATAACTGAGTTGGCCAAATTTGCCTCTACTGCTTGTCGTTTGTGCCATAAAATGGTATGTGGTTACAGTATAACATCTGTAGGTGCTGTCCGACATGAGGCCTATTACTGACCACTGAGCCAACAAGGGGGCGGGACCATACCTGGTGCCATAGGATTTGATTCTGCAGTCTTCTGTATCTCAACCCGATGATATATCCATTGAGCCCCCAGGCCACTATGATCATTCTGTATAAACAGCTTCAGATGATTCTTAACAAGTAGATTAGTTTAGAATTAACTATAGAACAACACTGACATGCATGGTGGACACACAGTAGCTTATTAAAGTGAGTGTGGAAAGAATTGTAATTCAGTCACAGTTGATAGACTAGAGGGGGACATTTGATTTAAAAACAAGAATGTATCATCTCAGGTGATAATGTCTCTTTAATCGTATCACTTCGCTGCTGTCTGCAGCTACTTTTATGCTCTTGCAAATTTTCAACCAATCAATAAAGACAATGGTCATAAAGACAAAGACAATGGTCTGATAAGAGTGACACAAAAGGTGAGTGGCCAAACCATTAAGATACAAGGGCTAGATTACTGTTACTAAACAAAATACGAATAAATACTAGACACAGTTTGCCAGCAACCTCACATGTTTGATATGCAGAAGTTTCATGTAACACATGAAATAAATGTTTCTCCCATAATTCACTCCCTTCATCCAGCTCAGCACTTAGTCCAGGCCTACTAGAAGGTATTCAAGCCAGTCTTGGGCCTCAGTCGAATCTTTTACTTGAGTGACTAAAATCGCTAAACCAGCACAATGGTAAAAATAAAATTTACATAATTACAACTTAGATAATACAAATTTAAACATTGAAAATACAAAATTAATAAAATGTGCATGTTTCATTGTCCAATTCTGTATGCCATTAAATAAACCAAATACTCAAATTTGAATTTTCAAACTTGTACCTGTACATGAAACTAGCTGTGACTTCTAAACCTAATATTTAAAACAAAGTAAACTTCAGGTGAAAGTGAGGATGAGTGAAAACGATACCAAAGAAATTGATTGTGTGGCCGAGGCTGTGGTAGTCACGGTGGCATTGAATTAAAGCTTATAGAATATTCAGGTCAGACTTGCGGTTTTAGAGACAACATGTAATCGCATTATGAGAAGAGTATTCTGTTCTCTGACGCACGTTCCTTAGTGCACGTTTCAACAGATAGCTAAACACCCAGTACTAGAATAACGAAACTCAGTCGGTCTCAGATAAAGTCACTCTGCTTTACTGTGGTTTTGAGTTGTCACCATCCAGTACTGTTTATCGTGTGAAACTGAAACAAGAATAAAAGGAAAACATGACATACATAATGCATAACCTTCTGAACATAGTTATGCTATATATGAGACTTAAGTACAACAAAAGTAAGGTTAGCTTATCGGCTAGGTAGCACTTGTCGGCTGCCTACATTGAAACATAACAAACAAAGGTTACTTAATACAACCAACAAGATTACTTACAAGCATAACCTCTCCAAGGCACCACACAGGTAGGAAGAATGAGAGAGCTACACCCGAATACACTTCACACAGGTTAAAAGGCTGAACGTAACGTGTACTTTGACATCATGCTTGCAAGCTTCTACCCTCAGTGTCTCACTACATAATCAGCATGAAGTAACAAAATGTAGCCAAAGGGTGTCACTAAAGTCTCCACTACAAAAACATAACATGACACTCCCCGTCTGATATGCAGTGCAATATCACCAAGATTACTTATAATGCTTGTAACAAGAATAAACAATCCTAAACGTTACAATAACTAAGATGACATGAGAAATATCACTTCTGTGATATGTCTGAGAAAAGTCTTTGCAACTCCTCCTTTGGCTGTCCTCAGTTCTATCTTCCTGACCTTTCCATCAGAGTCAGAATGGCTTTGCTGATGAGAGCCATAGGCCACTCATTCCTTTGCACTTGATCATCTTTTAGCAAAACCAAATCACCTTCTTTAATGTTAGGTCTATTTTGCTGCCATTTGCTACGGGTTTGAAGGGTGAAGAGATATTCACGTCTCCATCTGTCCCAAAACATGTTGGCAAGATGCTGTACTCTTTTCCACTGTTTGTGGTAGAGGTCCGAAGTCCCAAAGGTTCCAGGTGGAGGGTAAGAAGAAGATGTCTTTTGTGTGAGGATCATCGCCGGTGTAAGAAGGAAAGGGGACTCAGGGTCTGAAGAGATGGGTGCTATAGGTCTTGCATTAATGATGGCACACACTTCGGCCATGAGGGTAGATAGCACCTCATGAGTGAGACATGAAGAACTGGTCTGAGAGAGCATAGAATCTAAGATTTTTCTTGAGATCCCAATCATCCTTTCCCACGCTCCTCCCATATGAGAAGAGTGGGGTGGGTTGAAAATCCATGCACAACCTTCTTTGCTGAGGTATCTTAACACATTCGGTTTAGTTTTGTCGTCCAAAAGCATTCTCAGCTCCTTACATGCACCTCTGAACTTTATTCCACAGTCAGAGCGGATTTGCTTTACAGGACCTCGTAGTGAGATGAAGCGACGCAAAGCATTAATGAAAGAGGAGCTGTCCATAGACTCTATTAGTTCAATGTGCACAGCGCGCACACTTAGACATGTGAACATTACTGCCCACCTTTTACTGTTGGCTTGGCCTCCACGAGTACGGCGAGTGCATACATTCCAAGGGCCGAACACATCCAGGCCCACATGAGTGAATGGGGCCTCGGTACTAAGACGGTCAGGAGGAAGGCCGGCCATCTGCTGCTCCATGGTCTTTCCTCTCAGCTTCTTGCATATGATGCATTTTCGGAGGTGACTGTTCACACACCTTTTGGCTCCGACAATCCAAAGTCCTTCAGAGCGGAGCGCAGCCTCAGTGAAGATGCGACCTTGATGTTTGACTCTGTCGTGATAGTACTGAATAAGAAGGTCAGCCACATGGCTTTTCCCAGGGATAATCAATGGGTATTTCTCTACCATGGAAAGCTTGGCATGTTCAAGTCGTCCTCCAATGCTTAGAAGGCCATCTACAAGTACAGGATTCAACTTCCTGAGCGCACTGCTTTTTGGAAGACTTTGTCCTTTCTGTAGACACGCAAATTCTGTTCTGTACGCTTCTTCCTGTACACATCTAATAATAGCCGATCTGGCTTGTACTAGCGTCTCGGGACTATGAGGTTTTGAACAGTGATGCCAACCATTACAGCTTTCTTTCCTTTTGAAAGATTGAACAACGTGGATGAGAAAGGCTGTTGCTTTAACAAGCGTTCCCCAAGATGAGAACCTTTTGAACCGATGAGAGCCAAGAGTTGTGGTCGTGTTTGTATGGGCAGTAATGTAAGTTCGTACCTCTGCATCAGATTCTGGGCAGACAAGGTCAAAGGGCGCTTCCTCTGCAGCACTGTAGGACACAGAATCTCGTAGAAATGCTGGTCCAGTGAGCCAGCTTGTTTCGGTAAGACGAATTGCTGGCACTGACCTCGTAGCTACATCTGCTGGGTTCAGTGAGGTGGGAACGTAACGCCACTGCTCAGGACGAGAGAACTTCCTAATTCTTTGGACCCTGTTACTGACATACACATAAAACCTTCGGGTCTCGTTGCAAATATACTCTAACACTACTTTGCTGTCTGTATAGAAGTCTAAGCTGTCTAGCTCAGAATCTAGCTCTTGTGCAATCTGCTCTGCTACTTCAACTGCAAGGACGGCAGCACACAGTTCGAGCCGAGGGATGGTGTGGTTTGACTGGGGAGCTAATTTTGCTTTTCCCATGATGAAGCCTACGTGACACATACCTTTGTCATCTGTAACCTTCAGATAAGCTACAGCTGCTTTTGCTTCTGTAGAGGCGTCAGCAAAGACATGCATCTCTTTTCTCACAGAGTTTGTCAAAGATACTGTGGTGTATGCTCGTGGAATCTTCAAGTCTTTGAGATCCAGCAATAAATCTCTCCAGATGTTCCAGTCAGTTTCTTTGTCAGGGGGAAGTGGAGTGTCCCAGTCGTTTGTTGTTCTGGTGAGCTCTCTAAGCAGTTGCTAAGACACCTCTGCAGGTAAATGGTTTGTCTCGATCAAAGACACAAAATATGAAGGTGTCATTAAGGAGGTTCCAACTTAATCCAAGACTGCGCTGCACAGGTGGAGCATCTTTCTCTAGGTCAAGGTCTTTCAGGTCCTTTGCATAATCGGCTGAGGGGAAAGCTTGCATGACTAATGGGCTATTCGATGCTATTTTATGAAGTCTCAGGTTGGAGATGGCGAGCATCTCTTGTGTGGCCTTGAGGAGGTGAATAGCTTTATCGACAGAAGGTAGAGATTTCAATCCATCATCTACATAGAAGTCCCTGTCCACAAAGTGTCTTGCATCTGCGCCGAACTCCTGTCCTCCGTGTAGAGCAGCACGCCGTAAGCCATACATAGCAACAGCAGGTGAGGGGCTGTTTCCAAACACATGTACTTTCATCCTATACTCCACGATGTCCCCGGCTGTATTGTTGTCTCTGAACCACAAGAATCTGAGGAAGTTTCTATGATCCTTCCTGACGATGAAACTGTGAAACATCTGTTCTATATCTGCTGTGATTGCTACTGGTTCTTTCCTAAAGCGTTGCAGGACACCCAACAGGCTGTTGTTTAGATCTGGGCCTTCAAGCAACACATCGTTCAGAGATATACTTTGATATTGTGCACTGGAGTCAAATATGACTCTGATCTGACCGGGTTTACGTGGGTGGTACACACCAAATATTGGTAAATACCAACACTCCTCTCCGTCTTGGAGGGGTGGAGCAAGTTCTGCGTGACCTCGTTCGAAGATTTTCTGCATGAAGGTAACAAAGTGCTCTTTCATCTCTGGCTTCTTGTCAAGTGTGCGACGAAGAGAAGTCAGACGGTGTAGAGCTTGTTCTTTGTTATTAGGCAGATGTGGTCTTGTTGAGCGAAAAGGTAGTGGGGCTACCCAGCTGTTCGTATCGTCCATAAACATTTCTCTGTCCATAAGCTGGATGAACTGTCTGTCTTCAATGGAAGGAGCTATCTTGTTGTCATCTTCTCTTATGTCAAACACTGTGCTATCTGATGGACATTCCCTGTCAGTGTCATGACTGTGAGAAAGGTGAGTGCTTGAAGCAGACTGAAGATGCCTGAGGGCCTTTGTTGTGTTTTCTATTTTTAATGATTCTTTCAGGTTGATGTAGTTCTGACATGGGGTTAAGCATGATGGGCGACCATTATGTAAAATGCTGGTGCGATAAGTGCTCACATTTGAGGGTTTGTGCACAGAGCCTAGACAGACTTCTCCCACGACGACCCAGCCAAGATCCAGTATTTGTGCGTATGGAGCGTTCAGGGGCCCATTGCGCTGTTCTCTCACTTTGTGAACTTCAAGAATGTCACACCCGAGAAGGAGAAGAATATGTGCTTCTGGATCGAGAGGCGGAATGAGGTGAGCGATAGATTTGAGATGTGCATGGTGTTTTACAGCCTCAGGAGTCGGTATCTCTGACCTGTCATCAGGCATGTAGCTACATTCGATCAATGTGGGTAGTGCTACGCTACAACTCCCGTCGAGAGAGCGTGCAGTGAAGCCGGTGGCTCTCCTTCCAGACATATCTGTGACTCCTGCACATGTGCGAAGTGTATATGGAGAATCTGTGCCGTTCAAACGAAAGAGGTCGAAGAACTCTGATCGAGCAAGTGACCGATTGCTCTGATCATCTAGTATAGCATAGACTGTAAAGACCTTGTTTGGTTGGCTATTCTTATAGACCTGAATGAGGCAGATCTTGGAGTAAGAACGGCCACTTAGGGAGTTCCCACAGATGTCTGTGCATTTAGAGTCTACTGCAGGTAAGGTTGATTCCTCTTCCTCCCCGCCATGCTCTGTGTCAGAAGTTTTCACAGTCCATGGCGGTTGTCCAGGGTGGAGAGCTGAGACGTGTGTGTCACTATTACATTCAGAGCACTGTACAGCTGTTTTACATTCCTTCGCTAGATGTGTGCTAGAAGAGCAACATCTGAAGCATATTTTATTCTCCCTTAAAAATGTTTTTTGTTCTGCCCGAAACTCCCTGCAGCGTCTCAGTGGATGAGGCTTTTTATGAATAGGACACTGCCTATCAACATCTGGCTTCTCTGTGTTATTGTGTGTGTAAGACACCTTTGTTTTGTGTGCAGAGACAAAGCTTTTAGATGTGCCAAATCGTTTCTGTTGGTTCTCTTGCTTCACAAAATTATCCATTGTTAAGTTCAAATTAAAGCTGGGGTCATTACGTGTATACGCTTCACGACACACAAAGTCAGTAAAGAATGTGAATGGAGGAAAAGATACCTGGTGTTGGAGTTTATGTTGGGAGCCTACAGACATCCATTTTTCCTGGAGGTTGTGGGGGAGTTTACTGATGATGGGTGACACACTCCTTGCCGTATCTAGGTAGGAGAGCCCAGGTAGGTAACCATTCAGCTTTGCAAACTCTATTTCTTTAAGCAGGTCGCCAAGTTCTCTCAGCTTTAGAGGTTCTTTGCCGTTAAATTTAGAAAATTTGTCCAACTTGTCAAAGAGAGCTTTCTCTATTATCTCTGGAGAGCCATAACACTCCTCTAGACGCATCCATGCCATTTTCAGTCCGGCTGCTGGATCAGCAAGATGGAAAGCTCTCAGTCTTTTGATGATTTCGGAAGACTGGGAACCTAACCACTTAACCATTAGGTCGAGTTCTTCGCTGGCTGTTAGTCTTAAATCTTCTATAGCGCTAAGGAATGAGGACTTCCATGGTCCGTAATTTTCGGGGTGATCATCGAATTTGCAAAGCCCAGAATTAATAAGCTCACGGCGAACTAAGTATCTGGCAATGTCACTCATGCCTGCGTGATCTGTAGAGCACGGCTGTTGTACTGACTTAGCAGGGGAGAAGTGTGATGAACACTCTTCGTTGCGAGGAGGAGCTGGGTATTGAGTGGGCTTATAGGCAAAGGAGGTGTGTGGCTCAGTGCCTGTCTGTGCAGCCGTACACGATGGATATCGAAGGAGAGGGGCTAGTCTGACTCTGGAAAGATGAGCTTCATTGTCCTGTGAGTTTGACAGGCAGTCTACATTATCGCTTGTTCGTTTTTCGTTGGACTCCTGAGGTATGTCTGTGATATTAATAACTCCATGGTTTTCACCTGGACTTAGCTCAGCTGCTACAGACTCCAGTATTTCAGCTTCTGCTATAGCTGCGGCGTATTCCTTTCCATGCTGTAGTGAGTAAAGCTCTGCTTCTAATTTGGCCTTTTCTAGTAGTACTTCTGCTTCTATTTTAACAAACGTGGTGCGTGCTCGCACAGCTTCTACCTTAGCACGTGCTTTAGCTGCAGCTACATTTGCTGAGGATTTTCCTGAACTTGCTGATGACATGGACGCAACTGACCTGGTTTCCAGGTGGCTGTGAGAACTAGGTGCACTTGTGCAGTGCTCTTCTGCTTTCTCTTCCATCTTGTTTTTGTTGTGCTTGACAGCAGTAACGAAGTTGGGGAAGAGACGATGTGTGAAGGCTGGCGCGTTGTCCTGCATTCCTCCGTGAGGTTCGTCGTGTTTTGCCCGCTGGAATGATGCTTTTTCACTATTCTGTTCTCTGACGCACGTTCCTTAGTGCACGTCTCAACAGATAGCTAAACACCCAGTACTAGAATAAGGAAACTCAGTCGGTCTCAGATAAAGTCACTCTGCTTTACTGTGGTTTTGAGTTGTCACCATCCAGTACTGTTTATCGTGTGAAACTGAAACAAGAATAAAAGGAAAACATGACATACATAATGCATAACCTTCTGAACATAGTTATGCTATATATGAGCATTAAGTACAACATAGACTTAAGTACAACAAAAGTAAGGTTAGCTTATCGGCTAGGTAGCACTTGTCGGCTGCCTACATTGAAACATAACAAACAAAGGTTACTTAATACAACCAACAAGATTACTTACAAGCATAACCTCTCCAAGGCACCACACAGGTAGGAAGAATGAGAGAGCTACACCCGAATACACTTCACACAGGTTAAAAGGCTGAACGTAACGTGTACTTTGACATCATGCTTGCAAGCTTCTACCCTCAGTGTCTCACTACATAATCAGCATGAAGTAACAAAATGTAGCCAAAGGGTGTCACTAAAGTCTCCACTACAAAAACATAACATGACAAAGAGAAACACTTTTATTTACAATTTTTTATTACTCCTATTCAGGTAGAAAAGTGCTATATAAGTGCAGACTGTTTAAACTCAACACTCAACAAATACCATTAGCAGAAGATTGGGTTGCCAAAGGAATCCCAGTGACGAGCTGAGTCAGTTACATATCCATTAGGTTGCTGAGCTAGAAATGTGAAGTACCAGACTGCTAAAACAAATAGCCTTGCTTAGTGAGTAGGTAGCCTGTCTCAGCGAGTGACAGTGGTTTTTGGAGTTGCCAACACCTAGCCGTAGTCTGATTTTTGGCACCATACTGAGATAAGATCAAATTAAGGGAGACATTATTATTCTTTTTGCTCTTTTGGCTGGCTATCCAACACAATTTTTACCATGTTTCTTAGCTCAGGTCACTGATTCGACAGATTTTAGTTGAGCATTAAATAAATTTTGTTTAGATCATAACAAATAAATACTTTTTAATTGAAATAGGGACTTCCATGCTTCCGAGGTGCTGTGAATCAAATTGTCAATCCCAGCCTCTTATTTGTTCCCACAGAAAATGAGAAAAAATTGTCAGGACTTTATTTAGTGCTTACTGTTTTGGTAATTGATATTCAAGATCATAACATAATTTGTAGGTGAATGGTGTGCAGAGAATTTGTGTTAACTGATTCTAGTCATTAAAAAGTTTATTCAGAATCAAATTTATTCTAAATAACAAGTACAGGAAGTTTAATGTGGTCCACTAGGTCAGAAAGATAACTTTACAATTGACCATTGTACTACAATAATGACACTTATACACAAATAAAAATGACAGTCAAAGGGGATTAGGGGAGATTGTGTGTTGAGTGCTGCATAACAGCTCCCCAATCGGTGTGTGATTGTGAGTGCGAATGGGTTAATGAGAAGCAGTGTAAAGCGCTAGATAGGTAGAAAAATGCTATATAAATGGAGACAATTTACCATTTCCATCAATGGCCTACACTCAACCAAGCAACTATGTTGGGGTTCAGTGTTCAGGGGATCAAACCAACAACACTGTGGTTGGTGGATGACTGCTCTACCTTCAGTGCCTTTATTAAATTTAATGCGACACAGTCAGGACAGGCTTGTGGAAATCAGTATTTGAGCAATTTATTTTAAAGCTCTGCGTCCCATAATCTAGCAAACATAGCGGGCTTACAGTTTTTCTGCACTGATTAAACCTCATCATCTCTCTATGTTTTCTATAGAGTGTGCTATGCTATAATAATAATAATAATAATAATAATAATAATAATAATAATAATAATAATAATAATAATAATAATAATAATTCATTTTATTTATGAAGCACTTTACATTTGCTAACAAATCTCAAAGTGCTACACAAGCGGAATAAGACCAAGAATAAAACATAATAAAACATGAACACGTAAAGCCTAAAAACATATAAAACATAGAATAACACAGCATTAAAGTAAAAAGTAATGAATTAAGCAATGGTTTGGCTATTTTTCTCAGATGAAAAAATGCAATTTTGCAGAGGTGTTGGACATGTGTTTCGAATGACAGGTGGGGGTCGTACTTGACCCCCAGGTTGCTAACAGAGTTGGAGAGGGTAATGGTGTGACCAGAAAAGGAGATACAATTTATGGGTGAGGAATGAAGCTGATGGGTGGTGCCAACTAGAAGGGCTTCGGTTTTGATGCTGTTTAGCTGAAGGAAGTTCTCTGTCATCCATGGCTTAATGTCCTCCAGGCAACAGGTGAGAGCTGACGGAAGTGTCAGTGGGGTCGGGCTCACTCTCACGTAGACCTGAGTTTCATCAGCATAGCAGTGGAAGGAGACTCCATGCTTGCCAATGACGTGGCCCAGTGGGAGCATGTAGAAGTTGACCCAAGAACCGACCCCTGTGGCACCTCACAGGTGACCAAGTGTAACTGAGATTTGGTATCCCCTAGGGCCACACACTCAGCTCTATTTGTGAGATAGGAACTAAACCACCCTTGAGCAGTGCCAGAAAAACCAACGGTATGCTGCAGACGATGGACAAGAATTTTGTGGTCAACTGTATCAAAAGCGGCAGTGAGGTCCAGAAGAATGAGAAGAGATGGGAAGCCCTGGTCAGCAGCCATTAGGAGGTCGTTAGTGACCCTGACCAGGGCCGTCTCTGTGCTGTGGGAGGGGTGGAAACCGGATTGAAATTTTTCGAACAGATTGTGTCTTTTGAGGTGATTCTGGAGCTGGGCTAAGACAGCCTTTTCCAAGACCTTTGATAGGAATGGAAGATTGGTGATTGGACGATAGTTTTCCATGACTTCAGGATCCCTGGAGGGTTTTTTTAAACGTGGTGAAATTATTGCGGTTTTCAGTGATGTTGGGACTGTGCCACTCTGGAAGGAGTAATTAATAATGCTGGTGATGAGTTGGCTTATGTTTGAGACATTAGCTTTTACCAAGGGAGTGGGGATAGGGTCCAGGGTGCACGTTGAGGGTTTCATCCTCTGTATGATAACTTCAACTTCTTTCACAGTAGTAGCCGAAAACTTTGACAGACAGCCTTGTGGCCTTGAAGTGGGGAGGATAGGGGGTTGGGGGCTTTCTGACAGATTGTGAGGAGCAGATATTTTTAACCTTAGTGGTAAAATGTGCAATTGAACTGTTGCACTGTTCCTCTGTGTGGTTGCTGCCAGTGTGGGATTGGGGTTTGAGTAGGTGATTTATTATGGAAAAGAGTTGTTTTGAGTTCCCGGGGCTGTTATTGATTATATTTGAGTAATATTGTGATCTGGCAGTGGCAAGTGCTTTGGAGCAGTTTTTTTGATGATCCCGGTAGGCAATTTTATGGACAGTTAAGTTGGTTGAGAAAAAGCTCAAGCGCCCAGCTGTTTTCATCTGTCGGTGCTCCCTTGTAAACCACGGCGCAGATTTGGAAAAAGTGACCACACGTGATCTAACAGGAGCACGGGCCTCAAGTATATTCTGGAGGCTGTTGTTATAGTAGTCCACTAGTTCTGTGACTGAGGGGAGTTCCGGAACAGTGGAGAGATTTTTGATGTCAGCATTTAAGTGTGAGAGATTTATGTTTCTCAGAGTCCTGAACCGGATACAACGCTGTGGGTTTGAAGACAGTGTATATGAGGGGAAGTCCATTGAAATTATTTTGTGGCCCGGGACACCCAGGTTGTATACTTGGAGGTTAGAAATGGGGATAGAGTCAGTAATGACTAAGTCGAGGATGTGGCCCTTACTATGGGTGGGGACCTCAACTTTCTGCTTCAGGTTTAAGCAGTCCAGCATTTTTAAGAACTCAGCAGCAGAATGGTTGGAAGGTGTGTCCACGTGGATGTTCGGATCTCCAAGTATAAACAGGTTGGGTGATGATGTGCAGAAAGTTAAAAGGAGTTCATACATTTCTGTGATGAAACCCGGGTGTTGCTTTGGTGGCCAGTAAATAAGAAATATTACTATAGAACGTGGATGTTTAAATTTAATTGCCAAACATTCAAAGGTAGACAGTTTAGGAAGAGGGAGGGGTGACAGTTTCAGATCTCCACAGTGGATTATGACTAGGCCCCCACTGCGGCCAGTGGTGCGGGCTTTTTCAAGGTAGGTATATCCGGGGGGGCAGGACTCATTCAAAACTGACTAGGCCTCCGGTTTATGCCAGGTCTCAGTCAGGCAGATGATATCAGTCTCATTCTCCAGAATGTGATTATGAATCAGACAGGATTTATTTGATAGGGACAGGACATTAAAGAGTTCAAGTTTAGTGTTTGGTGTAATATTCCTTTTGGTCAGAGGTCGAAGAACTCTGGAGTCCACTCCAGGATTCCAGAAATCCACTCCAGGAATCCCATTTCGCCTGGCCGGATCCTCTATGGACGTAGCGGGATCGACGGAGGAGTCCTAGTGGTTCAATGACTCCAATGTCTGATGGGAGGCCATGGTTGTTGAGCTCCAGAAGCTGCGATGGTGAATACTGGAGCATGAGGCCAGGTGGTTCTGGTATGGTCCCCTCGTAGAAAGGTAACCATAGACCATGTGCAGGCAACTGGGTAGTCGCAGCAAACGCAGAGGGAGGCCGCAACAGCAGGTCTGCCGCCAACAGCCCCCAGACCAGAGCCGACACCCAGGAAAACCCACAGCAGAGCATGCGGGCAGTGTCAATGGAGGTAGATGTTAGCTTGTAGCGGCTGTTAGCATGTAGTGGCTAATGCTAGCCACAGGTGAGCACAGGCAGAGTGAACACGGGTGGCTAGCAGCCAGCTACAGAGGCAACAGTCCAACAACAGGAGGTAGAAACAATCAAGCAACTTTTAAAACAAACTGATATAGTGCAGAGAAGCGGTGAAAAGTCAACGCCAGCGTCCTCTCCAACTCCCTGCGACTGTGTCGCAGGGAGGTAGAGCGGTTGTCCACCAATCTCACAATTGTTGGTTCAATCCTGTCGAAGTGTCCTTGAGCAAGACACTGAACCCCAACTTAGTTGCTCCCGGTGAGTGTTGGCCAGCAGCTCCCCCATCAGTGTATGTGTGTGTGTGACTGTGAGTGTGAATGGGTGAATAAGAAGCAGTGTAAAGTGCTTTGAGTGCCAATAGGTAGAAAAGCGCTATATAAGTGCAGAACATTTACCAAACTGGAGACCAGGTTGCAGACTGACAATTAACTAAACATGACAATTAACCAAATATGCTGGATGCTCACAGTTCCCCCTGAGTTCTTTCTGGATCCCTTTCTACCAACACTCTATTCCCATCAATGGACTTTAAACTAAACCAGCATCAGCCATAACATCAGGGATTGTTGCTCATTTGGTACAGCAGTTGTACATGACTTCCAGGGCTGGTGGTCTGGTTCCTGGTTTCTCCTGGCCACATGTCAAAGTGTCCTAGGACAAGACAAGTTGCAGTAGCATCAACAGCAACTTCTCATGGGGATCAATAAAATAAATCAAAATCACATCAGGTCTGTAGTTTTAAAACAAACAAATCCCCATGTTAGCTAACAAACAGATTTATTGTGAGTTAAGTAAACAAAAGTGAGTCTCCTGACAATGCAAACAGGTACATAAGCATTTGTACCTGTTAACAGATGTCATAATTGAAAGAACAGCTAGAAGTCAAAGAAGAGATAGAAAGGAATGCATTTAACTGACAAACAGTATAAAGCTTACGTTTGCAGAGGGTCTCTCCTTGAAGGTCATTAACTCTGTTATGTCATTAACTCTGTGTGTTCTCTCCCGTAGTTGTCTTTGTCCTTCTCTGTCCCCCTCTATCTGTCCCTTTCTGCAGGTGTCCCCCGGCTTTGAAGCTGTGTGTCTTCCAGCGTGCAGCTACTGGTCCTACCAATCTGCCCGATGTTTTGTTGTTGCTTTTTGTTGCTCTGTTCTTTTCTCTTTTCACTTTCCACTCACCCCAACCGGTCGAGATGGCCGTCCACCCTGAGCCTGGTTGTGCTGGAGGTTTTTTCTGTTAAAGGGATTTTTTCCTCTCCACTGTTGCCTATGGCTTGCTCCAGGGGGAATTGTTGGGTTCTCTTTATACATCTTTATAATCTTGACTTTATTCTGTAAAGTGCCCTGAGATGACTTTGTTGTGAATTGGCGCTATATAAATAAATAAAGTTGAATGCATGGTGTGCATTTTGAGAACTGAGAAAAAGACCTAAAGGTTGAACTCCCTGCCCATTAAATGAAGTACATTTAAGTGCTGCTGTAAGTTCTTTGAGATTCGTGAAGTGGGGGGGGATTCTCAAAAATCCCAAATCTTTCTCAAAATTACTTCAACTTTTAGCAACATTTGTTCCTTTCTGACTGTTTCCATCTATAGGTTCACAGTATCATTAACCCACATTGATTCAAACCCTTAATACCCACGTGCCCTATCTCTGAGGCTGAGCCTGGCATATAGTTTTTGGAATGTTTATGAACGTCAAAAGTCTGTCACACTTCCTGAGCGTAGAAAGAGAGAGAGAGACGGAAACCAAGCAATTGAGAGGTATGAATGGTTTTATTGGGGAGTTATGCTGCACAAATACTGTAGAAATGGGGGAAGGGGAGTGCAGGCGGAGAGCGAGAGTCTGGCTGGAATGGTTTGGAGACCCGATACAGGAGGCAGCCATGGAGCGGGGAATTAGATGCTGTGGAGACGACCTGGAGAGGAGGATTGAGTACAGCACGGCGACTGGAGGTTCTGTAGGTAGGGAGATACAAAGAATGAATAAGGAATTCTCAGAGAGTTCACGTAAGAAAGCTAGAGTACTTAAATACTGTGGAGGTTACTGAGACGACTTGCGAATGATTGCATGCAGGTGTGGCTGCCGCTGCAGTCCCAGGTGTGCTAATAAGCAAAGACAAGCACACACATACAAAAACAGGCAGGGAGAGGGGGAAAAGGAGGAGAGAGGAGGATGGGAAAGTGGGTGCTGTGACAGAGTGATGTTTCTATTCCAAAATAAAACTTGCATGCATTAATTGAAGTGTTTGTATTCTGCTATTAAATAACAGGGAAAGCATTTCTTTCTTTATTCTGTGCTCAAGAGAACAGCTAAAATAACTTTACACACAAAGCTCTTAAGAGACCTGAGGCAAAAAGGATTCCTTTAAACGTATTGAGGCAGGGCTGTGGAAATATTTTTACAGCTGTATGAAAGCCTGATGTGGAAATGAGAAAAAGACAATAAAATATAAATAGAAGGGAAAAAAAAATCTGAGCAGGAGTGCTGCTGAGTCAGCGACTCAGAGCGCTGCCATTGGATTATTCTGTGATGCATAACAGCTATGAGGGGTAAAGAAACCATTTGCAAACATTCTAATTCCCTCTGTGCTAGAAACAATGCTGAGAGAAAAGGACGAAAAATGAGTGTGACTAGAGGGAAGGTAAAACAGTTTTGGTCCATTAACATTTATTTCCATAAATGTAGCTTTATTATTGCTGAAATTCAAGCATGGACTGCAAACAAATGTAGGATTTGATGTACAAGTCCTTGGTTCTAGTTTTATTTGCACACACATGATGTTTTCATACCCAGTTTCAACTGGGCAGAGTTGCAGGCTCCATTGTATGGCAAGTGCTCTTTGTACTGTACCTGCATGCACTAGTTCATTATTTTACTTGGGTCAAGGAATTGCTTGTTTTGCTTTTTAGGCTTTTAAATAGCCTAAAATAATAAAGACTAAAACACACAAAAATGTAACATAACTAATTGCTAACCTACCGGATTCCTCTCAAACGTTTCTCATATTTTATAGTATTCATATGCAGATAGATTAAAAAAAAAACTCCATACACTCATTGGGCCTCAGATAACTTATTTTTTATGACACGCATGCCTACACAACATGGCGCCCTCGCATAGCCTGCATTGATTTGGACCATCAGTTGTCTATGTCATTAGAAATTATCAATATGCAAATGTGAGATGCAATCGTGTGCATGACCAGTAGAGGAGTATCAAATCTCAACAGCAGCTTCTAATAACAGCAATAACAGAACAATAACCTCTCTACACTTACCTGCATTTACTGTAAATACATTGTACATTGGCATTTTCTCTGCCATATTCTCGATATTAATGTCTTTGAATGTAGCCACTATTTATGTTTGTGTTGCGGAAAATGAAAACTTCTCAAGGAAGCAATGCCGTTTTCATTCAGGGATTAGGCCTAAGTCTGCCCCCTCATGGCTAACATTTTAAATGCTCCAGACAAACACAAAATATGCAATAAAATATGTGAACAATAGATGCATTGACATGGACTTAAGTAAACGGGTTACAGGTTAAAAAGCTGATTTCTTAACTAACATGTAGGATAAAGAAGAAAACTGATTTCTGAAATTTTGATTATGGAACCTGAATATTCCAGGATCGGCTTTCACCAAAAGGCATGTGCATAACAAAAGGCTGCAGACAGGAACAAGCAGCTAAGTGAAAGGCTGAATGAAGTCTGTCTAAAGTTTTCTAATGAACATCTAAGTTTAAGTATACATGGATTTCTAGTAACCAGGTTTCCTTTTTTTTCCACTCATTTCTTTCACAATAATTATGTATCACTTGGTCCACAGTTTCTAAATTTCCCTGACAATTAGACAATTAGATGTCAAACATCTTCAATATATAGACAAATTAATAAATAAGCCCATCTAAGTTACAACACTTACTAACACTTAATCAACACTCTGAACGTGGAAAATTCACAGAATACCAAATTACAAACTCATCTGTTCACGTTCCAGTACATTGCAACACAGTGCACCTAATTTAAAAAAACAAAAAAAACAATAAAAAAAAAGAGGTGTAGGCTTCTGTAATCCATGTAGATCGTTCAGCTCTTAATGTTTATACTCTGTGTGGTAAAGAGATAGAATGAGGGAGAGCTGCTGGCTAAACAGAGTGTAGCCATAGGTGTGTAAAAAAATTTATTTTTATTTTCACATTATAAACCACAAGGATTCTGTGACAGAGAGAGAGAGAGAGAAACAGACTAGATTAGACTGGCGAGACAAGGGTTGGGGTCAGCCCTGCACAGGATTTTATCTACGTCTGTCTAGTCCATATGTAAGGGTATGCTAAACGATAAAACAGATTATTAATTTATTTAACAAAACCATGAAACTTTTGTGTGTTAATTCTGTGAAACATTTTTTAAGGGGAAAATTAAGATGAATAATCAGCAGGCTAAACATTTGCATGGACATCAAAAACAGTGAAAAACTTTGAATATGACACTAGTCAAGCACATCAATAGCAGATTTACCGATGGAATAGCAGTCCCTTTACCAGTCACATTTAGAAGACATTAATCTACTAATGGGTGCTCAGAAGGTCCATATCTGTCCATTATGACTACACCGATGTATCGACTAAAGGTATTTTAATTCTAGTATCAGGGTATGGAACACGTGTTTTTATTTTAAAAAGAACCGCGCAGAAGAACTCTTCAGCAGCTTTCTTAAGGCTACCTAATGCTGGAGCAAGTACTCAGATCAGTAGCTGTATGAGCCAAACAGGGTTTCCTCAGTTTAGTTTTTGTTTTATGTAGTATGTAGTGTGTAATGAGACATTTGCCTCTGATACGGAGAGGAATATAAGAAATAAAAGTATAAAGTGTCTGACAGCTTTGTTAACATTTATTTGTACAAGATCACAGGCAACAGGTCTTTTTTTTTTCAAGAAATCAATGATGGCACCTGTTCACCTGGGGACAGAGGCAGATTCATTAAAAGAAATTTCAGAAATATGGTGTCCAACCATATTGTTACCCTAGATGGCATAAGTCTGACCTCCAGTACTACTGCAAGGAACCTTTGAGTTATTTTTGACCAGGATTTGTCCTTTACCTCACATATAAAACAAATCTCTAGAACAGCCTTCTTCCACCTACGGAACATTGCCAAAATTAGGAGCATCCTGTCTCAAAGTGATGCCGAAAAACTGCTCTATGCATTTGTTACCTCTAGGTTGGACTACTGTAATTCCCTACTTTCAGGATGCCCCAGTAACTCCCTAAAGAGCCTGCAATTAATCCAAAATACTGCAGCAAGAGTGCTGACTGGAACTAGCAAGAGAGATCATATTTCACCTTCACTAGCTTCTCTCCATTGGCTTCCCATTAAATCTAGAATAGAATTTAAAACCCTGCTTCTTACATATAAAGCTCTGAATGTTCAGGCTCCATCATATATAGAAGACCTCATAGCACCATTTCATCCCAGTAGACCACTTTGATCTCAGAATGCAGGCCTACTTGTGGTTCCCAGAATTTCCAAAGGTAATTTAATAAAGCATATAGTTAGTTATAGTTATGCTGCCATAGGCTTAGATTGCTGGGGGACCCACCCCCCGTTACACTGAGCTCCTTTCCTCCTCTTGACCATCTCTCCTCTCCTCTCACCCCACAATGGTCACCACTGTATGTCATTAACTCTGTGTTTGTTCACGTAGTTTTCTTCGTCTTTCTCGGTCTCCCTCTCTCTGTCCTTTTGCAGGTGTCCCTGGCTTTGAAGCTGTGTGTCTTCCAGCGTGCAGCTACTGGTCCTACCAACCTGCCCGATGTTTTGTTGTTGCTTTTTGTTGCTCTGTTCTTTTCTCTCTTCACTTTCCACTCACCCCAACCGAGCCTGAGGTTTCTTTTGCTAAAGGGAGTTTTTCCTCTCCACTTTTGCCTAAGGCTTTTTCAAGGGGGAATTGTTGGGTTCTCTCTATTACTCTTTAGAATCTTAACTTTATTCTGCAAAGTGCCTTGAGATGACTTTGTTGTGAATTGGCGTAGCGCCAAAATAAAAATAAATAAAGTTGAATAGAGAAGACAGTGGTCATAAAAAAACAAATGTGGCAACTGTCAACCTAAAGCAAAAAGGGTGGTGTTACGCCCCTGTCTAGGGGGTAGAGGTGCAACATACAAAGATAAGTTACAATGTTCTAACAGAAAGATATTTATTGTAAATGAAAGAAAAGTGTCAAACAAAACATGACACTAAAGCTCAGGGCGAACCAAGGCCAACATAATAAAGAAAATAAACTATTTCCCACAGAAAGTGCTAGCTAGCCTGATAGAAATAAACAAACCAAAAGACAGTCGCTAACCCTAACTCCCTAATGTGAAAACAGTCCAAAGAAAATGGCAGTTCACCCCTACAGATTTAATACTATTTACAAAATGTACAATTTACAAACAAAACCACGGCACAAAACCTAACAGTTAAAAAATGCTAAATAAGGTCAGGACGCCAAGAACAGCGAACAGGTGCTGCTGCCAGAAAAAGCCTCTCGCTGGCTGTTGGGAACCGTACTTTTCGAACTCCAGGAAGTGTAGGATGGACCAATCAGCTTCCGGTACTGCCCCCCAATCCGGCCAATCAGAAAGGGGAACCTATGAGAACAACAAAGTACAAACAAAACATACGGCCAGGGCCGTAACACCGCCCTCCCTAAAAAAACAGACAACCCATCTAAAATGTCTGACAATTAGGAACAGGTCGACACACATGATAAGGCATTAGCAACAACATTTTCTGTTCCTTTTTTGTGATGGATTTCGAGATTATAATCTTGCACGAGCAAGGACCACCTCATTAATCTTTGATTAGAGTTTTGCATTCGTCCTAAGAACACAAGAGGGTTGTGATCAGTTAAGGCCTCGGGAATGCCGTGATCTTGCTTCAGGTAAGGCTGAATTGGCAACAATGTGTGATTAATTCTGATTTGATGATCTGATTTTTTGAAAAAATGTTTTACAGGACTGTTATGGCAGTTCAAACCAAGCCAGATAATAAGTTAGCAGAACTAAAGGCAGGGCCTTCAGGCCCGGAAAAGAAGGCAGGAGGATGGTGTCTACAAATATCTTGTAACACATATTTTATAAATGTTTTGTAGTCTTTTTTTTTTGTTGCTGTTGTTTGTTTCAAATGTTTGTCTCAAGTCTGTGAAGTTTCTAATCTCAAGAAGCTTACACAGATAAAATACTTGTGAAAAATACTTAAATTTTGTACACGATACTGATACACCAATAGTGAACCTTCCAGATAAAGGTGTATGTATACTACAATCCTTTAAATACATTTGCTGCACTCAGGTAAACTCATTTAACTCATTATGTGACTTGAAACCGACTGGCTGGACCAGTGATAATTTACTATAGGTGAGTTATGAAAATTCTCACAGGTTGGGAGATATGCTAACAAAGTTGACGGCGTCAGTTTCACTTACAGCTCACAGAGGATGTTATGGATTTCCAACAGTACACCACTACTGTCAGGCGTTTAATATCCACCACTTATGCTTGTTTCAATTATTGCCTCCAAGCAGTTTTAAACTATGTTATGTGGATTTTGGAGGTGGACAAACACATATGTGCCTAGCAATAATCCTACCTCAGTTGTTACGCAGCATCTGCGAGATTGGCTATTGAACAGCTGTAACAGAGCCAGTGAACAAAAAGCTCCTGCTAGTTCAATCCATTCACAGCCAGTGGCCATTACTCTTAGCTGTGCTTCACTTGAACCACTGCCAAGGGTTCACATTGTGTTACTTTATGGTAAAATCAAAAGTTTTCAGGGTTAAAAGAAGAATTTCCTACTGCATTAACCTTGTAGTGACCTTAGAATAATCACCATTCAGTGACAAGATGCCTGGATGGTGTTTTGTTTTTTCTTCAGCATCCCAGTTGGTGCAGTTGCTCTTTTATATTGCAAATTGTGGCTTTCAGGCACATACTTACTGTCTGACAAACAACAATGTAGCTACTCTTAACTTTAGTTTTATCTGTGACAGTCACAAAGTAGCAATTTATTTGTGATATGTGTGAAATTACAAAAAAACATTAAAAAAAAACAAACAAGCTATTTAAAAAATAGCCTAGTATAACTTGTACACTTATTTGCTTGGATGCTTATTTGCTTCATAATATTGTCTGAAAAGTAGGGAAAGCAAATGATCCAGTCTAATGATGTGCATGTGTGCGGGGTAGGGTTGGGGGTAACGTTTTTCAACACGAAAACTCACCTAAGCTGCTCATCCACAGGGGACCATAAACGTCTCCACAAAATCCAATACCTGTTAAAGGACTTCAGTCTGGATAAAAGAGGTTGACCAACGTCATTGCCATCATCATAGCCATGTCGCTAGTATGGTTAACACAAGATAAGATAAACCTTTATTCGTACCACAATGGGGAAATTTCTGTGTTACAGCAGCAAAAAACGTGAACAGCAAGAATTTCTGTACAAGATAAAAAAACAAAAAGTCAGTATCCAGTACAAATAAGTATACAATCAAACAAAAAAATAATTGCACTATGGTTGATGTTATTGCACAGTGTGACAATCAGTAGTAGGAATGTATATTAAAGTGAGTACTGGTTCCACTGGGAGCAGCTCGTTGTAAAGTCTGACAGCAGCAGCGAGAAAAGACCTATGATATCGCACCTTCATACACTTCAGTTGTAAAACTCTGCCTGTGGGGTAGGATTCATGTATGGACAAAAAAAATACCTGGCTTGTGACAAGCTAACAGTTGACCATCACCCAATGTCAGGGGATCAAATTGTACATGGTACAAGTAGCATAGACAATCATGCTTTGTAAGATACTGGTTGTTATATTCTTACTGCTTATCTTTGATACCATGTTTTTGGCCCAGTTGAGTAGAATTTAGTACTGTGTTAAGAAGTCAAGGGGCTTTCAGATGAATGAGCTCTGGACTCAGAACAACTTCCATTAACCTGGATCTTCAATTTACTTGTATCAGTGAGTACAGAGAAAAGCACCACTCTAACTGAGAGCTCTTATCTTTGTCCACAATTATTTAGATTAGTTTCCACTGCAACCCATTAGTTTTATATGTTAGCAATAGTTAATTTCAGTGCTTTAGAAAATGGTTCATACAGTATGAGTTAATGTTTCATGGTGGAGGTATATGCTTGTAAATGGCTCTCATTGACCTATGTAAGTGAATGGAATCCTCCAGTAAAAATGTTCCTGATGTGAAGATCCAAACTTACAAATACTCAAAGAAAGCAAAGTTAATTAGGCATATTAGGGAGATGTAAAAGTAACAGTTTGGAAACAAACATGAGACAATTCATTATGTATTCAATTACTACTGCTGCTTTCTACTGCAAATGCTTTTGGTGCTTAGGATTTTATTTTCTGTGGTAGGACGGTAAAAAACAGGCAAAGTAATTTTGATTTCTTTGTTTTACTCCCAAATCCAAGAGTAACTGTTTCAAATGTGTAGCTTTAAAAAGACAGGATTACCAAGACAATGTCACCAGAGGCCTCTAGGGTTTATTCATCACAATGCATAACTTTAAAACTTTTGACAATTGGACAGTAGAGCAGTTTAACATACAATTAACACAATATCAATATTCATTTAAAATACAACTCAATCGCTGTCTTTATCTTTAAGATAACTGATATTTTTAATCAACTGCTTATGAGGTCCCGGGGCAGCAGTGAATAAAAGGAAAAGAGTTTGAATTATCCCTTTTGCAATATTCATAACCCCTGTGCTTCAGAGAGTTTGACTTAGAATTTTGCTGCCTTGAACCTCACCTGTAAGCCGCTTTGGATAAAAGTGTCTGCTAAATGACTAAATGTAAATGATGCAATCATGGCAATTACTTTTGTGAGATTAGATAAATTAGAAGCTTCAACATAGCTGCAGCTGCGTAGTTGTATCATTTTCTCAGCATTTTGCATTAAAGGGGCTGTTTCAGACAGTGGAGACAGTTTCAGCATCTTTATTGCACTTGCACAGCATTAAGTGTCAGTAACAATATGCATGGTGAAATTTCAAAGCAATGTAAATATGTTAGTAGAATCCTCATAAAAGTTGGGTGTTGTGATCCTACAAGCCGCCATTTTATCTAGAAATATAGAAAACATTTTTAGGCATTTGGAAGGTTCCAGTTGTTTAGGGAGCTTGCTTGGTTTAAAGATAGGCAGGTATAATCCGCTAGGAGTATCTGTGGAAGGAAGTAGAGCGGTTGTTCAGAAGCTGAGATCGGTGGGTCTTCGATGATGTGATGGACAATGCCCAGTACACAGTAGCACAGATGGTGGTAGAGCAAGTTATATAACATTGAATAATATTAGATAATTTTGTTCTACTCTAAATCCCTACTTAGATTGGATTCTTAAGTATAATTTGAATATGATTATTTTATGTGAAAGATGGCTTACTGTGAACCAATTCTTTTTCTAGCTACTAAATATAGCTTCTCCACCTGCATACACTGGCACTGTCAGGGACCCAAAAGCAACACAGGATGTGGGATACCAGTGACTTTTGTAAGGAAACAAGGGAAGAATTTTTTTTGTCCTTTCGGCTTATTCCGTGAGTTTATGGTCGCCACAGCGGATCAATGTCCGCATATTGATTTGGCACAGTTTTTAGCTGGATTCCCTTCCTGACCCAACCCTCCCCAATTTCTACCGGCTTGGACCGGCACAGCACAGCCTGGGAGGGAAATGGGCTGTTAGGGGTTCAGTGTCTCGCGGTGGTCTGTGGATGACTGAGAGGCTGGCCGAATAACTGGGAAATAAATAAACTAAGCACAAAACCAGGGGAACTTAAGAAACCAAAATACCAAATCTGAACACAACATATAACAGAGAGCCAGGGCTAATGAAACTAAAAATCTCTCCAAAAACACGGAGGGCAAGAGCAGACATGGGCTCGAATTAAATACAAAATACTACAGAATGAGATCTGGTTAAAGACAAAAACAGGACTACCCAGAAAGACAAAAACATAATCAAACCTCAGACCAAAGCAAATAAGTCAGGAATCCAAAATCATGACCCAGGGAAAACTCAAAGACAAGGTGAGGCATGTACAGACTTGCACAGGTAACAAACACAACAAAACCAAGACGATAATCCAATCAGGAACAGGGAGAGCTGGGTTTAAAAAGGGCAAGGGAACAGGTGAAAATAATTGAGAGCAGCGATGACGACTGGTAAAGTTGTAACAATAAACTGGGGACAGGAAGTAGAGAAAAAGGGGAACAAAATAAAAGTCCATAGCAGGAAATTAATGTGAGTGCCAGATCATGACAGCCACTAAGTGATGACTGATATTTTATGACTGATTCATAATGTTGTCATTCAGCTTGACCATGAATGGACAGAGGGTGCCATATGTTGTACAGATAAGGTCACAATCCTACAACTGCTCACGAATAAATCTTGATTAAATTTGATCCAGAGCCAGTGTTCTTGTTGGAATTATGTCAGATTCAGCAGTTTGTAAACAGACCAGTTTTAAACGGCAGAGATATAAAACAAAGTAAATCCACAGAAACCTTCCTGCAACAGAATCTGCTTTCTTCTGTCTGTGTAGATTCCCACCACGTGGTCTTCCATTGGTCAGAAACATTGGTCTGTATATGATGTAATACACAAGCAACACGAAGGGGGCACAAGCCAGTGTCTTCTTGTGCCAGTCCCAAGTCTGGATAAATGCAGAGGGTTGTTCCCGGGCCAGGTTAACAACGACCGCCAGAAGAGAAGAGGAAAGCTAAAAATGGAAATTGGACTACTGTTGGTCGAAGACGAAGAAGGAGAGGAGGAAGGTGTGTTCGTAGGCAAAGAGAGAAGAGGAAAGCTAAGAATGTAGGACTGACAGTAGGGACTTTGAATGTTGGTACTATGACAGGGAAGGCTAGGGAGTTGATTGACATGATGCCGAGAAGGAAGGTGGACATACTGTGTGTCCAGGAGACCAGGTGGAAAGGTAGCAAGGCTAGAAGCTTAGGAGCAGGGTTCAAGTTGTTTTACCATGGGTCAGATAGGAAGAGAAATGGAGTAGGAGTTATATTGAAAGAGGATTTTGTGAGGAATGTTCTAGAGGTGAAAAGGTTGATGAGTCTGAAGCTGGAAATTGAAGGGGTGATGTTTAATGTTGTGAGTGGCCCCACAGGTAGGATGTGAGTCAGAAGAGAAGGAGAAATTCTGGAGTGAGTTAGATGAAGTGATGCAGAGCATCACCAGAGGTGAGAGAGTGGTGATTGGGGCAGGTTTGGTCTTCAGGACAGCAACGCAGAAGGAGAGATGGTGGTAGACTTTGCAAACAGGATGGAAATGGCTGTAGTGAAAACTTTCTTCCAGAAGAGGCAGGAACATAGGGTGACGTATAAGAGCGGAGGTACAAGGACTCAGGTGGACGACATCTTGTGTAGATGTTGTAATCTGAAAGAGACCAGTGACTATAAAGTGTTGGTAGGGGAGAGTGTAACCAGACAAAACAGGATGGTGGTGTTTAAAATGACTCTGGTGGTGAGGAAGATGACGAGGACAAAGGCAGAGAAGAGAACGAAGTGGTGGAAGTTGGAAAAGGAATTGTCATGTAGTTTGGTGTTATTGGTGGTCAGCAGGTGCTCCCAGATGACTGGACCACTACAGCTAATGTGGTCAGGGAGACAGGTAGGAGGGTAAGAAGAGGTGACCAGTGTGGAGCAGGAAGTAGCAAAGATTAGTAAGAGTGAAGTGAGGAGGACGTTGAACAGGATGAAGAGTGGAAAGGCAGTTGGTCCTGATGACATACCTGTGGAGGTATGGAAGTGTCTAGGAGAGGTGGCAGTAGAGTTTCTGACTAGTTTGTTTAACAAGATCTTGGACAGTGAGAGGATGCCAGAGGACTGGAGGAGAAGTGTACTGGTATCAATTTTTAAGAACAAGGGAGATGTGCAGAGAGGAATAAAGCTGATGAGCCAAACAATGAAGATGTGGGAAAGAGTAGTGGAAGCTCGGCTAAGGGCAGAGGTGAACATTTGTGAGCAGCAATATGGTTTAATGCCTAGAAAGAGAACAACAGATGCAGTATTTGCTATGAGGATGCTGATGGAGAAGTGCAGAGAAGGTCAGAGGGAGTTGCATTGTGTCTTCGTAGATTTAGAAAAAGCGTATGACAGGGTGCCGAGAAAGGAGCTGTGGTATTGTATGAGGACGTCTGGAGTGTCAGAGAAGTATCTTAAAGTGGTGCAGGACATGTATGAGAGCTGTAAGACAGTGGTGAGGTGCTGTAGGTGTGACAGAGGAGTTCAAGGTGGAGGTGGCTCTGCATCAAGGATCGGCTCTGAGCCCCTTCTTGTTTGCTCTGGTGATGGACAGGCTGACAGATGAGGTTAGATAGGAATCTTTGTGGACTATGACGTTTGCAGATGACAATGTGATTTGTAGTGAGAGCAGGGAGCAGGTGGAGGAAAATCTAGAGAGGTGGAGGTCTGCTCTGGAAAACAGAGGAATGAAGCTTAGCCGCAGCAAGACAGAATACATGTGTGTGAATGAGAGGGACCCAGGTGGAATAGTGAGGTTACAAGGAGCAGAGGTGAAGAAGGTGCAGATGGACAGGATCAGGAAGGAGGACATCAGAGGGACAGCTCATGTTAGATGTGTTGGAGATAAAGTCAGAGAGGCCAGATTGAGGTGGTTTGGACGAGTTCAGAGGAGAGACTGTGAATATATCGGTAGAAGGATGCTGAGGTTGGAGCTGCCAGGCAGGAGGTCTAGAGGAAGATCAAAGAGGAGATTTATGGATGTAGTGAGGGAGGACATGAAGTTAGTTGGTGTGAGAGAAGACGATGCAGAGGACTGGGTTAGATGGAGGCAAATGATTCGCTGTGGCGACTCCTGAAATGGAACAGCCGAAAGGAAAAGAAGAAGATGACACAGCAAGCACTGTTTGTATGTGTGCAGGTCATTAATGTTGTGATCAAGCACTGAGTTGCTTAGTTCTTTCTGTGAACATAGTATTGCAAAAATGTCAAATGTACTTTCAACTTGATGAATGGATTCTCACTGAATAGTGATGTTTGCAGCAACGGTGAAAGCAGGTGTAAAATTAATAATAAAAAAGATCCATGTTGACAATATCAGCAAAATAATTTGATAACTAACTGTATAGTGACAGAAAATGCTGCTTTCTGACTTTTTTCTCTCTCTCTCTCTGCTTGTGCCTGTGTTTGTCAGAGCAGAGTGACAGCAAAGGGATAGAGAAAGAAAACAGTCTGAATTTTAGACTTATTTAGACTTCTATGAGAACCTTTGGGTTAATTACATTTTCTATTAGACCTTAGGCGGACTTTGTTTGAAAAATGAGGCGGCATCGCCCTGCTAACCCATTGATTATCTCTATTCTCATTCATTCTTTTACTCTGCTGCATGCAACTTACTGTCTGCAGTATTTACACAGTTAGAGAAAGCCAATTAGGAACTTGGATTTGCATATACATGGCAGAGTAATCAGTGTTCTCCAACAGAAATCTAACTTGGGAAACCGCGTTTCCCTAATCCCTGCTTTGCCGTTTACAAGATACTCAAGAAATCAGCTTTCCCGAGAAAATCAACTGTAACTGCACTTTAGTGCATGTAAACACACTTTCTGTCTACATTTTGGATTAACTTGTTCATCTGTGCCATTCCAATGTAGCTATTTAAAGTGTCTCTATTGCTTGAGTTTGTCACTCTTAGGGCAATTGCTTGTCTCTTGTCCCATGGGATGGCCTGTGATTACAGTATATGGGTGGTAGGTGGTGCTCAGCTTACACTCAGAGTTACAGCACTGTTGTTATACCCTGACTCTTAGTTTAACTAGGCCAGGTTCATGTTTGGATTCTTAGTTTGATTAACCCTGGTTAACATCCTCTGAGATCAGGTTTTCGACTTTCAACACTTTAGTTCTCCTGTTTTAGTTTCAAGTGTAGTTCCTTAGTTCATGTATTTTATTCATTTTTCTGGAATCAACAGCCTGTCCTTGTAAACTGAGTGAATTTGTGATTCATTCCTTTCCTTCGTTTGAGAATAAAGTTCACTTATAATATAACAGCAATCACACAATATCGTTTAGTGTGCTTTTTCTCTGTTTGTTTCTTGCTATTTGCTTTCTGCTTTATTCTGTACTAACATTGTCTGTTGCACCCTGACTCAATGGAGATCACTGGTTGCACACCTGCCGGGGTGCTTTATGGATTATTTATGAGGTGTAGCCGGGTAAGCTGGTGTGTCTTAAAGAAGTTTTCAAGCTCTGACCATGGGAGGTCATTCACCGTGGATATGAAATATGTTACAGAGTTAGTCTCGAGCGATTGAAAACAGTTACAGTCTTTGACTGGTACACGGTATACTGCAAAATCAACAGTGTTACATCTACTTTTCTGAACCATTAATTTAACTTCAGTGATTTTACCTGAGTACATAGAGGAGAACAAAGTAATTGTCTCCTCAGCTGCTGTAACAAAGGTAGGGAGAGGTTCGTACTTTCAGTTGATTTCAGTTAACACCATGCTTAATGTCTCTCACAAGCAGAAACATTTACAAACAAATTTTAAATAGATTTATCATCAATGGATCAGATCTTTGGGGTTGATCACGCTGAAAAAGTAGAACAATAGAAGAACCAGTCTAATGCCTTCAGCTTTTCTTCCATATTTAAATTAAGTTGTTATTCACTCCTCTCAGGTGTGAGACCATCTCTATGGTTACCCACCCTCCGATTCATTTTGGTTTGTTCTTAAAGAATGATAGGAGATAACATACCTGCCTTTATGAGCAATCACAACTGGAAAAATAAAAAAAGTCATTTGAAAGCTGTGGTGCATTCGCTCATATCTTGATACAATTATATGCTCTGTAATGTCTTAATAAGTGTAATTGAAAGGTATGAAAGGTAAAGTATACAATGTTTTTTATCATTAGAACTGCATCAACTGGTAAAGCTGTCCCCACGTTCTGTTTGTGTACATAGTATTTTTTTCATAAAACACTAACATTACCTATAATTAACTGTAAGTGACTGTTGATTTTTTGCCTTTTTCTTCCAGTGAAGTGTATGTGGAAATTTAGCCATTGTTACAGAGGAGAGCTGTTACAAATTACAAATAACTGGTACAAATTACGTAAACATTGTAAAGTCTGCTAATATAACAAAAGTGCCCATCAAAATCATTGTTTATGTACCTTTAAGACATGGGCTACGCAGAAAACTACTTATTTGAGGGTATTATACCAGTAAAGCTGGCACATCTATAAAAATATTACTCTTTGTTGCAACAGTGGCGCAGGAAGGTAAGAGCGGTCCTTCACAAATGCCAAAGTGGTTGGTTCAATCCCAGGCTCCTCCTTTCACATGTCAAAGTGTCCTTGAGCAAGACACTGAATGTTGGCCAGCTGCATAGCAGATCCCCTGTGTGTGATTGTGAGTGCAAAAGGGTGAATGAGAAGCAGTGTAAGGTGGTTTGTGTGCTAACAGGTAGAAAGCACTATATACAGTAAGTGCAGACAACCTTAAAAATATTATCCAACTTTATATATTTATTTTCTGTCCTTTCAGCTTATCCTGTGAGTTCTGGGATGTTTTTCTTCAGTAGTTATCCAGTGAAAAAAAAAAAAATGTTCTTTTCCTCTCGGCTGTTCCCTTTCAGGAGTCGCCACAGCGAATCATGTGCCTCCATCTAACTCTATCCTCTGCATCCTCATTCTCACACCAACTAACTTCATGTCCTCCCTCACTACATCCATAAATCTCCTCTTTGCTCTTCCTCTAGACCTCCTGCCTGGCAGCTCCAACCTCAGCATCCTTCTACCGATATATTCACAGTTTCTCCTCTGAACATGTCCAAACCACCTCAATCTGTCCTCTCTGAGTTTATCTCCAAAACATCTAACATGAGCTGTCCCGCTGATGTATTAATATCTGATCCTGTCCATCCTCGTCACTCCCAAAGAGAACCTCAACATCTTAAGCTCTGCCTCCTGTCCTTTCTTCAGTTCCACTGTCTCTAAGCCGCACAACATCGCTGGTCTCACCACCGTCTTGAACACCTTTCTTTTCGTTCTTGCTGATACTATTTTATCACACAACACACCTGACACTTTTCTCCACCCGTTACAACCTGCCTGCACTCACCTCTTCACCTCTTTTCCACACTTTTCATTGCTCTTAACCGTTGACCCTAAGTACTTAAACTCCTGCTCCTTCTTCACCTCTGCTCCCCGTAACCTCACCGTTCCTCCTGGGTCCCTCTCATTGAAACATGTGTATTCTGTCTTACTGTGGCTAAGCTTCATTCCTCTGTTTTCCAGAGCAGACCTCCACCTCTCTAGATTTTCCTCCACCTGCTCCCTGCTCTCACTACAAATCACAATGTCATCTGCAAACATCATAGTCCACGGAGATTCCTATCTAACCTCATCTGTCAGCCGGTCCATCACCAGAGCAAACAAGAAGGGGCTCAAAGGCGATCCTTGATCGAGACCCACTTCCGCCTTGAACTCCTCTGTCACACCTACAGCACCACCTCTAAAACAAATCTAATACAAATCCACCTCTCACTCTTTAGTGTCCAACCTAGCATACAAGTCCTCATATGCTCTTTGTTTGGCCTTTTCCACCTCTACCTTCACCTTACGCTGCATCTCCCTGTACTTGTCACAGTTTTGGTTAAGGGAGGACCCAAGTGAAGACACTGTGAGAGGGATTGCAAATTACGAGGGGCTTTATTAACAGATGTAAATAGTGAACAGAAGTCGCTCTTAACAGGAGGGTACTATGAACCGGATTCAGAAAAATTAAGACTAAGACAAACTAACCAAAGGGACTAGAACATGAGGGGGATTAACTTAATAGAAAGTAAGGTGGTAACACGATTTACATAACTTAGAACAACAGGCTCAGGAAATAATAAGGCTCGGATAAAGATAAAAACTAATAACAGGTAAGTACACGGAGGGGGACTAAGGAAGACTGATAAACAGAGGTAAACTAGATAAATAAGGCACGGACAAACATAAAAGTCACTACACAGGTAAACACACAAGGAAGTCTAAGGAAACTAACAAACAGATAAACTAAATTAACAAGACACGGAAAAACAAAACTGCAAACAGGAACATCACTAAACCTCAGACCAAAGGGGAAAGCTGCACAGGTCTCTGTATACACTCCTGAACTTCCTCATTCCACCACCAAGTCTCCTTGTCCACTTTCTTCTTTCCAGATGACACACCGAGTACCCTCCTACCTGTCACCCAGACCACATTAGCTGTAGCGGTCTACTCATCTGAAAGCACCTCCTGACCACCAAGAGTCTGTCTCAGCTCCTCCCTAAAAAACTACACATCATTCTTCCTTTTTCAACTTCCATCATTTCATCCTCTGCTCTGCCTTTGTCCTCGTCATCTTCCAGCAGAGTCATTTTACACAAGACCATCCTGTGTTGTCTGGCTACACTTTCCCCTACCAATACGTTACAGACACTGATCTCTTTCAGATTACAACGCTGACACAAGATATAGTCCACCTGGGCTCTCTACTATACCTTCGCTCCTATATGTCACACTATGTTCCTGCCTCTTCTATAAGAAAGTGTTCACTACAGCCATTTCCATCCTCTTTGCAAAGTCTACCACCATCTGTCCTTCTGCATTCCTGTCCTGAAGACCAAATCTTCCCATCAAATTCTCATCACCTCTATTCCCTTCACCTACATGTCCATTGACATCTATCTGTGGGGCACAACCACTATCAACATCACGCCTTCAATTTTCAGCTTCAGACTCATCAACCTGTCTGATACACTTTTCATCTCTAGAACGTTGCTCACAAAATCCTCTTTCAGGATAACTCCTACTCCATTTCTCTTCCTATCTGACACATGGTAAAACAACTTGAACCCTGCTCCCAAGCTTCTAGCCTTGCTACCTTTCCACCTGGTTTCCTAGACACAATATATCCACCTTCCTTCTCTGCATCATGTCAATCAACTCTCTAGCCTTCCCTGTCATAGTCCCAACATTCAAAGTCCCTGCTGTCAGTATTATACTCGTGGCTTTCCTCTTCTTTCTCTGCCTACGAACACACCTTTCCCCTCTCCTTCTTCTGTGGGGGAATACAGTAAATTTGTCACATGGTTAGATAATTGGCCACTCATTTACATTTTTACTTTCAGTATTTAGCAGGCGCTTTTATCCAAAGCGACTTACAAGTGAGGTACAAGGCAAGAAAAAAATCTAAGTCAAGGAGAAAACATCAAAGCAAAGTCCTATCAGAAAAGTGCTTTTTCAGTTGAGAGTCTGCTAAGCGTGCAGAGTTTGGTAGCTCGTTCCAACGTCATGGAATCATTGCGCTAAAAACTTTTGCTTGGTGTCTTCTGTGCGGTGCTGGGACCACGAGACGTCATTTGTTGGCAGACACTCAGTTCCACTCAGTTCCACCGCAGTCTGTCTCCAGTCACTCTTGGCTTTACGTTGCTAAGCTGGCATCAGTCAACACATCTGATTCACGCCACCCATCTGTTTTTGTTTTCTAAGTATTTTCATTCCCATTTTTTTGTTAATAGTGTGTCTCCCCATGTATCCTTTTATCTCGATTGTCGTTCGTTTTTCCGACCATCAGCTTTAGTATCGTCCTAGTGCGTTAGTTAGTCTTGAGGTTTTGTTTTGTTAATAAGTCAGTCCTTTGAGTGAGTTAGTCTTGGCTTTTGGTTAGTTAGTTTTGTTTTCTATATTTTTTGTTACTCCTTCTACCTTCTGTAGTGAGTGTTTTTGTTTTCTAAATTGTTAGTTATTCCTCCTGCCTTCAGCAGTGAGCGTTTTCTGTTTGTTTAATTTCCTTTTCCTTTGCCATTTTCCTGCATTTCCTGTCTCATGTTGGCTCTTACACTTGAATCCCCGTGTGTGTTGGAATCTTACCGCATCCAAATCACATGCTCTATTTAAAATTATATAGCAGGAAGAAAAGTGTTGTAGAGCCCTAATTTTTGTGAAAGTCAAATATGCTAATGTGAAACTCCATGGCAGTTTTTGAATGGTGTCAAGTCAAATCAGAGTGGCCCAACGCTCAACAGTGGCCGGTCACCGTGATTGCTCACGGTGCCGGCCAACACATACACCATGTATAACAAAACAAAACCAAAAACTTCTAAAAGCACATTATAACACTGATTATAACACAAATCATGCACATTAAACACTTTTACAAGTTTTACAACAGTTTTAAGGTGAAATATAAAGGTAAAATCAAAAGCATTCAAAAACAACCAGATGCCAGATAACCAGACTGCTCCTCTGTGCATCACTTCCTGTTTCTGCACACTCTTGGGTTTCTACCGAAGGACTGTTTACTGATTAATGATAGCTCTTATTTTTACTTAAATAAGTGATTTCACAAGAATTAATACTTGAGTCGTAACATACGCTTGTATTACACAAGCTCCTGCTCTTGCAAAACATAACCAGCTAAAGTTTACAAATTCCAGACTTCACCTATATTATCTTCGTTAGCTTAGCAGTTATCCGTTAACAATGGCTTCTCTGTCTCTCTCTGTCTCTCCTTCTCTCACTTGCTCGGTGGGTTCAGTTTTTCCTCTGCCTCCTTTAGTGATAATGGTTTATGTAATAAGTGTAAGGTTTTTGCAGCTTTGGAGGCGAGGCTCACGGAATTGGAAGCGCGGCTCCACACAATGGAAAACAACCCTGCTAGCTGTCCCCCGGCAGTTCCCGAGCAGCCGGGAAGCCAGTCCGGCTGGGTGACGGTTCGTAATAGATCTAATGCTAAACAGACACCCGAGGATCACCACCAGTCGGTTCACGTTTCTAATCCATTTCCCCCATTCAGCGACACACCTGCTGAGAAACCAACTCTGGTAATTAGCAGCTCTATAGTCAGAAACATGAAGTTAGAGACTCCGGCGGCCGTAGTCAAATGTCTTCCTGGGGCCAGAGCGGGTGACGTTCAATCATATTTGAAACTCCTGGCTAAAGATAAACGTAAATACAGTAATATTATTATTCACGTGGGAGTTAATGACGCCCGATTACGCAAATCGGAGGTCACTAAAATGAATGTTGAATCGCTGTGTAACTTTGCAAAAACAATGTCGGACTCCGTAGTTTTCTCTGGTCCCCTGCCAAATCTGACCAGTGACCACATGTACACCCGCATGTCGTCATTCAACCGCTGGCTGTCTAGGTGGTGTCCAGCAAACGATGTGGGCTACATAGACAATTGGAAACGTTTTCGGGGAAAACCTAGGCTGATTAGGAGAGATGGCATCCATCCTACTTTAGATGGTGCAGCTTTCTTATCTAGAAATATGGCTGGTTTTATTAAACAACCAAAAGTATGACAATCCAGAGTTGAGCTTAGGATGCAGAGATCCAGTCCTACACGTCTCTCTGCAGTGTCCTTACAACTGTCACCCCCCTACAACTCCCACATACCTATAGAGACTGTGTCTGTTCCCCGACCTAAATTACCTAAAGTAAATATGACAACAAGAGGAGTTAATCATAATAACCCAATAAAAGTTAAGACTACTCCTCTTACAGAACAAAACCCTAAAACTATTAAATGTGGATTATTAAATATAAGATCTCTCTCTTCTAAATCTCTGTTAGTAAATGAGTTAATAAGTGATCATCAATTCGATTTATTTTGTCTCACTGAAACTTGGTTGCAGCAGGAAGAATATGTCAGTTTAAATGAGTCATATTAATGATCATGTTCCTAGAAGCACAGGCCGAGGTGGAGGAGTTGCAGCAATCTTCCATTGTAGCTTATCAATAAACCCTAGACTTAAACATAGTTATAACTCATTTGAGAGCCTTACTCTTAGCCTTTCACACCCAAACTGGAAAACTCAAAAACCACTATTATTTGTTATCGTGTACCGTCCTCCAGTCCCTTATTCAGAGTTTTTGATTGAATTTTCTGATTTTCTATCTGATTTAGTGCTTAGTACAGATAAAGTCATAATAGTGGGTGACTTTAACATTCATGTAGATGCTGACAGTAACTGTCTGAGCACTTCGTTTAATTCATTATTAGATTCAATTGGTTTTTCCCAAAATCTAAATAAACCCACTCACTGTTTTAGTCACACGTTGTCCTTACGTATGGAATTGAAGCAGATAAGTTAACAATATTTCCTCACAACTCTCTTCTGTCTGACCATTTTTTAATAACATTTGAATTTACAATAACAGACTATATAGCAGTTAGGGAAAAATTCCACTATAGCAGATGCTTAAGTGAAAAAGCTGTCAACAAATTTAAAGAAATTATTTCTTCATCATTTGCTTCACCATATGTTAATACAATGGAAAGTAGTCTGCTTAATGTTACTCCTGCACAAGTAGATTATCTTGTTGACAATTCTGCCGCCTCACTACGTACAATACTCGATAGTGTTGCCCCTCTAAAAAAGAAGGCAGTAAACCAGCAGAGACGATCTCCATGGTATAGTTCACAAACACGCAACTTAAAACAGGAAACACGAAAGTTAGAAAGGAAGTGGCGTTCCAGAAAGTTAGAAGAATCTCATTTAGCCTGGAAAAATAGTTTAAAAACGTACAAAAAAGCTCTCAGTGATGCCAGAACAGCATATTATTCATCATTAATAGAAGAAAACAAGAACAACCCCCGGTTTCTGTTGAGCACTGTAGCCAGGCTGACTAAGAGCCATAGTTCTGTTGAGCCTACTATTCCCTTAACTTTGAGCAGCAATGACTTTATGACCTTCTTTATGAATAAATTGTAGCTATTAGAGAAAGAATTCACCAGATCCTCCCCCCAAAAATTACAGATAGATCTTCATGTACAGCAGTGCTAGAGTCATCGATAAGGCCCCACTCCCTGTTAGACTGCTTTTTACCCATAGATCTCTGTGAGCTAACTTCAATTATTACCTCATCTAAACCAACAACCTGTCTGCTAGACCCTATTCCAACTAAGCTGCTCAAGGAAGCTTTACCCTTAATAGATACGTTCATATTAGATATCATAAATCTATCTTTAGAAACCGGCTATGTACCACAGGCCTATAAGGTAGCTGTAATTAAACCATTACTTAAAAAACCTTGTCTTGACCCAGGTGTTTTAGCCAATTACAGACCAATATCTAATCTCCCCTTTATTTCTAAAATAATTGAAAAAGTGGTCGCAAAACAATTATGTGATCACCTTCATAGGAATAATTTGTATGAAGACTTTCAGTCAGGATTTAGAGTTCATCATAGTACAGAAACAGCACTGGTAAAAGTCACCAACGATCTTCTCATGGCCTCAGATAATGGACTAGTCTCTAAACTTGTTCTGTTAGATCTTAGTGCTACATTTGATACCATTGATCATAACATTTTATTACAGAGACTGGAACATGAAATTGGGATTTAAGGAACTGCAATAGGTTGGTCTAAATCTTATCTGTCTGATAGATTTCAATTTGTTCATGTTAATGATGAATCCTCCATGCACACACAAAGGTTAGCTATGGAGTTCCACAAGGCTCTGTGTTAGGACCAATACTTTTTACTTTATATATGTCTCCTTTAGGCAATATTATTAGAAAACACTCCATAAATTTCCACTGTTATGCTGATGATACCCAGCTATATTTATCTATTTAACCAGATGAAAATAATCAGTTAATAAAGCTTCAAGCATGCCTACAAGACATAAAGGCCTGGATGTCCCACAATTTTTTACTTTTAAACTCAGACAAAACCGAAGTCATAGTATCCGGGCCCAAAAATCTCAGAGATATGATGTCCAACCATATTGTTACTCTAGATGGCATAAGTCTGGCCTCCAGTACTACTGCATGGAACCTTGGAGTTATTTTTGATCAGGATCTGTCCTTTAACTCACATATAAAACAAATCTCTAGAACAGCCTTCTTCCACCTACGGAACATTGCCAAAATTAGGAGCATTCTGTCTCAAAGTGATGCCGAAAAACTGGTCCATGCATTTGTTACTTCTAGGTTGGACTACTGTAATTCCCTACTTTCAGGATGCCCCAGTAACTCCCTAAAGAGCCTGCAATTAATCCAAAATGCTGCAGCAAGAGTGCTGACTGGAAGTAGGAAGAGAGATCATATTTCACCTTCACTAGCTTCTCTCCATTGGCTTCCCATTAAATTTAGAATAGAATTTAAAACCCTGCTTCTTACATATAAAGCTCTGAATGGTCAGGCTCCATCATATATAGAAGAACCTCATAGCACCATATCATCCCAGTAGACCACTTCGCTCTCAGAATGCAGGCCTACTTGTGGTTCCCAGAATTTCCAAAGGTAGAATGGGAGGTAGAGCCTTTAGCTATCAAGCTCCTCTCTTGTGGAACCAGCTCCCAGTTCAGATTCGGGAAACAGACACCCTCTCTACTTTTAAGTCTAGGCTTAAAACCTTCCTCTTTAATAAAGCATATAGTTAGTTATAGTTATGCTACCATAGGCTTAGACTGCTGGGGGACCCACCCCCCAATGCACTGAGCTCCTTTCCTCCTCTTGACCATCTCTCCTCTCCTCTCACCCCATAATTGTCACCACTGTATGTCATTAACTCTGTGTGTTCTCTCCAGTAGTTGTCTTTGTCCTCCTCTGTCCCTTTCTGTCTGTCCCTTTCTGCAGTTGTCCCCCGGCTTTGAAGCTGTGTGTCTTCCAGCGTGCAGGTACTGGTCCTACCAATCTGCCCGATGTTTTGTTGTTGCTTTTTGTTGCTCTGTTCTTTTCTCTCTCCCCTTTCCACTCACCCCAACCGGTCGAGGCAGATGGCCGTCCACCCTGGGCCTGGTTCTGCTGGAGGTTTCTTCCGTTAAAGGGAGTTTTTCCTCTCCACTGTTGCCTATGGCTTGCTCCAGGGGGAATTGTTGGGTTCTCTTTATACATCTTTTTAATCTTGACTTTATTCTGTAAAGTGCCCTGAGATGACTTTGTTGTGAATTGGCGCTATATAAATAAAGTTGAATTGAATTGAATTGAACTGTAAAGGTGGTGACATAATTGTTTTTCAAGGATTTAAAAAAATAAAAGGGACATCAGATATTGGTCTGTAATTGGCTAAAACACCTGGGTCAAGAGTAAGTAACAAAACAAATAAACACATGTCACAGCATCCGCTCTCCCATCCTCCCCTCTCCTCTTTGTCTCTCTCCCTGTTTGTTTGTTTTTCACCTAGCGCACCTGGACTGCAGCGGCGGCCACACCTGCAGGCAATCACTCATCCTAATGACAGCAGCTCATATAATGGTCTCCTTTACACCACAAGTCACCAGATCGTCTCAGTAACCTCCACGGTACTCAAGTGCACTAGGCTCTTCGGAAAAACATTTCCGAATATATTACTAACTTGCTCCTTTTGTCTCCCTACCGTCAGAACCTCCGGCCGCCCTGCTGTGTTCAGCAATTCCTTCGATTCCTCGTCTCCACGGCTTTTCCCCCCACGGTTACCATTCCTCCTCCTCCTGCCACTGGCCGCTCCATTGCTCCCCCCCGCACCGGGCTAGAAGCTCCTTGGAACAGGCTCTCCTTCTCCCGGACATCGCCCCCTGCCAGCGCTCCGCTTTCCCCCACAGCTCACCTTGTGCTACCTTCCCCGAATAAATCATTTAAACCTTCCTAACTCCCTGGTTCCGTCTCTCTTTCTGGGTCCGCAAAACATTGACTTCACTCCTTAAGTGTGAGAACATAACACCCAAGAGTGTCCGCTGTAGCTCTGTTGGCAGTTGACCATGGACCACAGGGTCAGTGGTTCAATCCCCGCTCCCAGCTACATGTCGAAGTGTCCTTGGGCAAGACACTGAACCTGTTGGGTCAGGTGAGCACCTTGCATGGCAGACAGTGTGTGAATGGGAATCAACATTGTAAAGCACTTTGGATAGAAGTGCTATATAAGTGACTATTTACAATTTTCCAAGACTGTCACACACAGCGAGTGAATGTTGGGTCTAATCTTATTGAAGATAACTGCACAAATTGCTGAAAAACTGAATGCTGGCCATGATCAACTCCTGTCATAACACAGCGCTTTACAACTTTCTGCATATGGTGTTAAGACTAGTACCATGCTGGTGCTTTAAGTGCCCTTGCTGGTGCTTTAGATGATCAGTGAGGTGCTTGTAAAACACAATTGTGAATAGTGTTCACTTTATTGTTAAGTTTAGTGTTTTTTAATTGAGTTTTTTCATTGTGGGTTTACCTGGAAAAAAGGAAAGCAACAAGCAAGTCGAGGGGAACAGGCATGTGCTCAGCCATATTATCATAATCTGTTACATGATGACGCTGGTTTGCATCGGTGAGTGAGTTTTAGAGCTTTCAGTGTAGTTCAATGGAATCCCTGACATTTCAATATTTGATGTCTAAAGCAATGACACAGTATATAAAGTTAAAAAGTCTCAAAAGGACACAGGATTTTTTTATGAGCTCTAATGATTGTAACACAATTTGGTAAATGGGTACTATAGTTAGGAAGTACGTGTGTGCCATTGTTACTGTTTGTAGTGTTTTGTTTTCATCTAATTTATCTTGTAACTTAAGCTTACCTTAAAGTTTTAGTGGCTTACCTTAATGTATTTAAAGTTGTTTCTGTGGCATCAAACGGTGACATTTCTGGAGCATCCTGCACTTATGCCAGAGTGTATCTCTAGTGTCAATATCAGACGTCATCATTATCACAGTTTCGAATAGTGGCACTCTGTGGCATCAATATGATATGCCAAAGGAGTTGAAAAAGTGAAGCAATTTGATGCATTAGGAAGCCTCATTATCTGATGCTGTGCTATGAACAGGACATTTTTGATTTTTGAAGCTTAAATACAATCACCAGAAATAAAAAGCTAGTGTTAGGCTATAAGCAAACTACACTACAATCACACAACTTAAACATCAGAACCACTAAATGTCCAATCCGCAGTTTGATTTAGTGCACTTATATCTTCTTCTACAGAGGCCTTTATTCTTTTAGTGATCTGATAAAGCTTATGATTGTGACTTAGAAATTTAAGCTTGTTTGAAAAAATAAAAACTCATAGAATTGTGAATGAGGGAACTACTAGTGCAAAAATGCATCATCAATGATGCTAGATGTCCCTTAACTTTGGCGAAAGGGTTGTATTTAATTCTATAGTTTATATAGTGCTGGCCAATCACAGTGTTTCCTCTCTGTTTAGGGGAGTTAAACACTGAACTTAAATCACTGTTACCTTGGGGCTGTTTAATTCACTTTTTGCCTTATATTCGTTATGTACCGTTTTGTTCTTTTAGGTGTATTATTTGAGTGTGATGGCTAAGAGATAAGTGGATGAGAGGGAGAAAGGGAATGAGAGCTCCTTGGCCACAGAAGTGAAGGATTTATTAACATGAATACGGGAAGGTCACATTTGATTAGGATGCTTTCATTTGGTTTGTGTACACAGCTCGGCTCGGATCAGCTCTGCAGGATGTTTTTATTCAAACAAGGAACAGTAAGCAGATGCACTTTCAGCTTTGCCTAGTTTTATTTTCACTACAGGCTATTATGTGAGCAATTACATACAATGAATCATAAATGGGTTCCGCTGTCAAAATGAAATGCCTGAAAGGCAAAACATCTGCCCCGAAGTAAGGAAGAGCCCAGTATGGTTCAGCAGGGCTGAGTCACAGAATGTGATGGAGGAGTAAAGCCACAAATACTGAAAGGATGCAAAAGCTGAATAGAATGGAAATGGTGAAAATTGTGAAATGATTTGAAGGCCTCTGTAGTAAACTGAGGGATACATCTTTGTTGCACTTTTTCTTTGCAAAAACAGATGTCATATGTAGATCTTTGCCTCTGCTGCAGCACATAGGATGTTGTGTGGCTTTATGTCCTTACTCTTATTCAGAAAGATATGTGAACATATATTATGTCTTAAGAATTCTTTGGGGATGCCTCTAGAGACTCAGAAAGCCACAACCTCCTCAGCAGCAGTGCAGTGCTCTGGACACTTCTGAAGTTGGACAGTTATTGTGGCATCTCACAGCAGTATGTTTTTCACTTCCTACAGATGACTACAATATAAAGCTGACCTACAAAGTACAGGAACAGGAGCTCCTGTTTGTTTTATAGGTGGTGCATAGTGTTTTTAAATGGATAAAAATGCTATTTTCCAATCAATTATTCTATACTCACAAAGCCCTAATGACAAATTGAAACCATATTTTCAGATGCCATTTCTCAAGGAAAGTCAAAGTGTAGGGTGTAGCTGAAGATTTAAATTTTTAATGATTTTGCAAAAATGTCTAAAATCATGTCTGTGTACTTTGCAACCCACAAACTGTCTTGTTTTCCAATTCTGGTTTTCTAATTTAAGAATAAAAATTAATGGGCTGCAAGGTACATGTAGACAGACCTCTCTGACTGTCCCTAAGTGGTCCAGCTGATGCCCATTAAATATCTGTGGGGAGACCAGATGACAGTTTACAGACGCGATCCATCCAATCTGACTGAGCTTGAGAGGAGCTGACAGGGGTCCTGAGATAGACCGGAGACCTGTCTCTATCCTGCCTCTCGCCCTATGACAGCTGGGAAAGGCTCCAATGCCCTGTGACTCTGAACAGGATAAGCGGCTAACAGATGGATCTGTTAGTAATGTAGATGTGCAAAGTTTGTAGACACTTTCCCAGGACTCAGAGCTGAAATTGCTGCAGGGGCTTCTAAAATGACTAAATTTGGACTCTGAATATTTAGCAATTTAATTATTTACTGTGCAATATCTTAGTTGTTCTATGCACATAATGCATAGAAAACAGCTGGGGAATTTCTTTCATTTCATTCAACTCACAGTCTTCATGCCTAGATCATGCCTCTTACCACACTTGTACCATTCCGCCTCAACCTCAGGTCTCTCAATCCTGAGAAGTTCTCTTCACTGGTCTCTGCAACCGGTCTTAAGCCATTAAACAAATCATCAACACATTATATCACTACTTAATTCAATTTCAATTTAATTCAACTTTATTTATATAGTGCCCCTTCACAGCAAAGTCATCTCAACACACTTTACATAATAATGTTAACACTAGGCTCAGGTTGGGTGGCCATCTGCCATGGCAAGTTGGGGTGAGAGGAAAGTGGAGGGAGAAACGAAAAAAGGAACAAAAAGCAACAACAAAACATTGGGCAGGTTGGCACTGGAAAACACATACCTCCAAAGCCGGGACAGCTGCAGAAAGGGACAGAGAGAGGAAGACAGAGAAGGAGAGACAACTACAAGAGAAAGAAAACACAAGCTTTAAGAAGCCTTTTCTTGACCCCTCACTTAAGGAGAACTATAGACACATCTCTTCTTCCATTTCTGGCCAAGACCCTGGAACCAGCCATCTTCAATCAACTCTCAGACTTCCTCGATGCCAATCAGTCTGGCTTCAAGAGTTATCACTCCACAGAAACGGTTCTCCTGAGAGTCATAGAATCTCTCGTGGCTGCAAAAGGTCAATCTTCTATCTTAATGAGCTTTAAGGACCACATCTCCTCAGTCTCTAGAGCATACAGATTTGCCCTCTACAATGTCAGAAAGATTAGACCTTACCTCACAGAGTATACAACTCAACTCATTGTGCAAGCGCTGGTCATCTTGTCTCAATTACACAATTAAACCTCTGCAGATGATCCAAAATGCAGCAGCATGCCTCATTTTTAATCAGACAAAAAGAATTCATGTCACACGACTCTCCAGATCTCTACAATGGCTCCCTGTAGCATTGGCTAACTCAACATTTACTGCTTACCTCAACCTCTCATTCAGGTCTACAATCCCTCCTGTTTTCTGCACTCTGCCAATCAATGACTTCTGGTGGTCCTAACACCAACCAGAAGACACCAAGCAAAACTCTTCAGCTCAGTGTTTCCACAACGGTGGAACAAGCTACCAAACTCTGCACACTCAGCAGCCTCACCCCTAATAATCACAAACAAAAACTTGCATCTCATGAAATTGAATTACTACTTAAGATGCCTTGTACCTCACTCGTAAGTTGCTTTGGATAAAATGATCTGCCAAATGACTAAATGCAAATGTAGATGACAAACGTCATTCCAAAAGACGTTGTCAACATATTTGTAACAAATCGCATTTCCTTGTACCATGGGTGGTCAATTGCATATGAACAAATCTCATGGGTAAGAGTAATGGTTATATTAATGTCCACAACATGGTTTTATGAGAATATTTGTCATCCAGTGGAGCATTTTGTCTGATGAAGTGTAATAGTTTTTGTACAACAACATATTCAAATTTTACATATACATCATATTACAGACGAACAAGCTAATCCATACTGCACACTGAATGGTTTAGCGTCTGTAAAATGGTTGTAAATGATTACGATTAATTTAGAAAATGACCAATTATTCCTTAGAGTGTAGTCTTTTTATAAATACCACTTTGTTCTCTTGGGAGGAAAATGCTGTGTAAACATTCAAGTTCACATATTACACTTACTAGCCAAAATTAGGTTCATGCAATAGACGAAGACAAGAGTGATGTCTTGTATGTATCCTGTGCAAGGGACTCACTGTTACGGTTAGTATAAGTATTTTAGGAAGGACCCAAGTAAGGAGACGGCAAGAGGAGGTATAAAGAAAAGGACACAACAAAAACACATGAAGGGTAATCGACAGACTAAAACAGCTATTCAAACAACGCGGAGCACACATACAAGACTCAGGGGGATGGACAGAAGGCCTAGCTAGAGGCCGCCTGCGGCAGCTGAACCCCTCTGGGGGGTGGGCTGGAGGTCTGGCAAAAGACCGAGCTGGGGGCTGGCGGCGACGGCGAAACACCTCCGGTGAAGGATCAATAAAATAAAAGCCAAAACAGGAAATAAAGCTAGATAACTTAAAAACAGGGATAGGACTGTGACACTCACCAGCGCTACATTAATTTACAGGATGCACAACATGCACTTACACTGTAACTACAGGAAATATTACAGCTCAAATACATTGACTAAACTTTTGCTGACCAATATAAAGAACTAAATTTAGCAATCATACTGTATATAGTGTTATCATGTTACCTTTGTACAAACCCCTTTCCAGAAAGGTTGGGAAGCAGTGTAAATTGTAAAAAGAAAATATAACCTAACCTACATAAAAACAAGCAGACAGCGCAGAGAGAATATCAGTGAAAATATGTAGAAGGAACGCAAAACATACAGATATGCAGATATATAGCATTGTACATTAGACCATATGGAATTACAGTGCTTACAACAAAAAGCAGTGGCAAACAGGTTGGTCTATAGTTTTTTCAAAGGAGTTCAAACAAGAAAAGGATCTGGAGGCCTGCTGTGCAGGAACTTACAGGATAACATGAAGACAAACTGACAGGGAACTGAGGCAAAAGCCGTGTTAACAATTGCTTTGCATTTCGAATATGGGCCTGTAGTGTATTTTATTACAGATGCATTCAGTAATAATGGTAGAGAGTATTTAATGTGGTATTTTAAGGTAAAATCAAAAATAGCGGAAGTCTCCTAGGAGTTAGGCTATACATATAAAAGACACTTTAAATTTGTTGTATTTTACTGTATCAAAACCTATTTCTATATTTCTGGTTAGTAGGGCCTCAGCAAATTTCCTACCATGCTTAAATGTAGTTTGTCTCTGATAATAGACATGTTTCTTTGTTTTTTAGGTCGTCATCAGTTGTAGATAATGATCTACTGTTGTAATTTATTTGTAAACTGCCTGGAGTTTTCTGCCACAACTCTCAAAGTGAAATGTAAGGCCAAATCTTCTTATGACTATTTACTAAGCAGGTGCAACACAACAGCCTGATCAGCAGGAGAATAGCAATATGTATTTCTTTATTTAGCTCCACATTCAACAGGGACAAGAGTGTTAGGGCTGAGAACAGTATGGATGTGCCTGAGAAATGGCACCTTGCTCAGGACAGGAAACTCATAAAGGCTCCTATAGCACCTTCTATTTCTCTGTAACTAGGATGGATATCGCCCTCGGTGCATTTCAAAACTGATGGTTGGTTTTGGCTAAAAGGAAAATGAGCTGCTGTGAAGTGCAGGAATGAAGGTTTATATTTCCACTGTGGCTCACAAATTAAACAAACATAACTTTACAACTTATGAAATCTGACAAAAACTCTAAGGAAGGAATTTGTAACATGGGGCGACTGCGCCACAGGAAGTAGAGCAGTCATCCACCAATCCCAGGGTTGTTGGTTTGATCCCTGGGTCCTACTGGCACATGTTAAAGTTTCCCTGAGCAAGACACTGAACCCAAACTTAGTTGCTCCTGGTGAGTGTTGACCAACTGCATAGCAGCTCCTCTATCGATGTGGGTGTGATTGTGAGTGCAAATGGGTAAACAAGAAGCACTGAAAAGCACTTCGAGCACCAATAGTTAGAAAAGTGCTACATAATTACATTAATATTTACCATACTGACTGTGTCATATCATAGATACATGCAAGGTTCCATTTTGTGTTATGTGACATGCACGTTTTTACCCTTTGTGATGGCCCCTCACCACATAAAGATACTAAGTTCTGGAGCATATGAAAAATCTTCAAAAAAAATTTAATTCTCAAAGCTATGTAATCGGTGTCTCAATGGGTAGAGCATCAGGCTGGGATGCAGAAGTCTCCAAAATCAAATCCCAGCCCGAACACCATATGTGTCCTTGAATAAGTCACCAAGCACTTGCAGGTGCTGTGCCTGCCCACTGCTCCCCCCATGTTATGGGTAAAATGCATAGAATTAATTTTATTGTTATATGTAAATGCATTAAATTATGAAAATAAAGCTTGTATTCTATTTACCTGTATATTGCTGAAAGAAAGAATTGATAGTACACATCAGCTATCTGTGCAGTACCTAAATATGAGTTGTACTAAGTAATGTAATGAAAGTACAAATTTTTAGATTTGAGTGTACTTTTGTTTTAATTCAGTTATTTGCAGTCTCTGTGCAAGAGAATACAATCACTGTATAAAATTCAATTCAACTCTATTTATATAGCGCGAATTCACAACAAAGTCATCTCAAGGCACTTTACAGAATAAAGTCAAGACTATAAAGATGTATAGAGGGAACCCAACATTTCCAGTGGAGAAGAAAAACTCCCTGTAACGGACGAACCTCCAGCAGAACCATGCTCAGGGTGGGCGGCCATCTGCCTTGACCGGTTGGGTGAGTGGAAAGTGGAGAGAGCAATGGAAAGAGCAACAAAAGCAACAACAAAACATCGGGCAGGTTGGTAGAACCAGTATACTGGATACTGGAAAACACACAGATCCAAAGCCAGGGACACCTGCAGATAGAGACAGAGAGAGCGACACAGAAGGCGAAAGACAACTACCAGAGAGAACACACAGAGATAATGTCATACAGTGGTGACAATTGTGGGGTGAGAGGAGAGGAGAGATGGACAAGAGGAGGAAAGGAGCTAAGTGCATCCGGGGGTGGGTCCCCCAGCAGTCTAAGCCTATAGCAGCATAATTATAACTAACTAAATGGCTTTATCAAAGAGGAAGGTTTTAAGCCTAGACTTAAAAGTAGATAGGGTGTCTTCTTCCCAAATCTGAACTGGGAGCTGGTACCACAGGAGAGGAGCTTGATAGCTAAAGGCTCTGCCTCCCATTCTACTTATGGAAATTCTGGGAACCACTTAATTAGGAGTATCCTGTCTCAAAGTGATGCTGAATAACCAGTCCACGCATTTGTTACTTCTAGGATGGACTTCTGTAATTCCCTACTTTTAGGATGCTCCAGCAACTCCCGAAAAAGTGAGCTATTTTCCTCCTCTAAATAAAGTTGAAATGAATTGAATAACATACTGATAGGGCTACTGAGAAAACTTCCAGACAGCTGGAAGGCAAGGCTCATTTAACAAGGAGGAAACGTGAGTATAAAAGGTCTGTGGTTCTGTTGTACCATCATTTTTGTTTTTTGCACCTTATTTAATCCAGGTAAACCCAATGTGTGCTCTGCTTTACATCTCCTGCTTTACATTCTGAGCACATGGCACAGAGAGAAGGAGGGGGAGGCAATTCCAAGTTCAAGTTAAGGAAACATTTGGAAGCTGCTCGTCCTATTGTTTGATAGATTTTGACGTGGCAGAGTGAATTTGACATTGCATTCAATGATCCCTATTTGAACCATGAATTCAGCAGCCTTATGTCTGAAAATATACCATTAGTCTGGGGCTTTTTGTTTTAGCGATGTGCCCCTGTGCCGTAAATGCACATCTCTGTAGATAGGCCAAGCTCTGCACACTACGACAGAGTAAAATCACTGCATACCGAGTCACTTTACTGCTAATATGTCAAAAAAGTCTTAAATAAGACCACGAACTGACATGTCTGAGCCTGTTTTAGTGAAGAAAGTCCAGTCTCACTAGTGATTCATTTTCATAAAAGATCACTGGCTTTCGGCTTGTCCCTTCAGGGGCTACAGACTGGCACCAAGGTGGCTCTAGGTGGTTTGGCAGAGCCACACCTGCTGGGGTGGGATTTGAGCCTGTGGCCTTCTGCATCCAAACTCAATGCTCTACCACCGAACTAGCAAACTAAACTAAACTAGCAACCATCTGCAGTAATTGTGGTCTTTGACCAAAGAATGACATGGACATACTTATGGAGGGACGGATGGATAGACAACTCAAAAACATAAAACCTCAGGCTATGGCTGTCTATGGTGTGAGAACCATGGCATGAGAACAGTACACATATGCAAATAAACAAACAAACTACATAAATAGATTTGCTAAAGGATTTGATTTTAGAAGCATAACAATTCCATCCCCAGTAGTGATAGATTAATAATAAGAAGCATTGTTCAATTAATACTCAGTACTCATGAATAATATGAGTCACAAGTGGAGGTAGCAGCCTACACCCTGTGGGCGACTGTGGCGCAAAAGTGCAGACCATTTACCTTCCTCTGACATCGTGATGAAGATTATCTTCCTGTGCAACTATTGTCTCTGTAACTGGCATGTTTAATCATATTTATATGCATAGCGTTATTTTTCTGTCATCTTGGTGACGGTCCCGAGCCTGGATAAAATTTGGCAGGATGGGCATCCAGCCTGAAAACATCATGCCAAATCAATAATACTTACTTGAATACTTATTAAGTTATTTTGTAAACCAAATAATTAAAGTTAAAGTAAAGGAATTAAAGTTTTGCTCTACTCTCAGTAGATATTGTAGTTATTAGTGCAGTAGTTGTTTTTTCATTCACATCATTCATTCATTTGTATTCAGAAATTTGATTACAAAGAACAAATATTCTCATGAATAACACAACAATGTTATATTAGTATTTTCAGTTAGAGGACAGAGGGGAATGTGGGCTGCTTTGAAATATGGATTTAGAATCATAACATAACCTTTGGCAAACAATATGTCCATTCCATAATCTCATAACGATTACACATTTTACGAGCCATTTTACACTACATTTATAGGATTATAGGTTGTGTACAGAAACATTCAGTGAGTGACTATATAAATGAACAGTGTGTTTTACAATGTTTACAATCTTTATTGTTAGTTCCCACTGAAAGTGATCTTGCATCTCAATTTACACTGCTAATATACCAAGAAAAATGTAAAAGTGTGTATTCTTGCATAATGCACTGTTTAAATAATTTATTTCTGGTCACAATATATTATTGACATATTCGGTTAGTGCAATACATAGATATCATATCTTCTCTTATAGGAGTTATTATTTTAATTTTTTTTGTATCTGACAAAAAAACAGACAGTTTTTTTTTTAAATATTTATAGAGCTTCTGGTCAAACCAAACTGCAAGGAACATATAATTGGCAAGCACCTTAAAAACTGGCATTTGACTTTTGTCCATATGGTGTTATTGTACATTTGTCACAGTTCTCGTCTGACCTCCGGGTACTGGTATCTCTATCTCCACTTACTCCTCTTCTGCTGCTCCACTTCCTGGTAGAACTCCCTCTCGCACTCTGTGAGTTAATCAAATTCATTAACTACACCTGTGTTACAGCCTGCTTTTTGGATGGATTTCCCAGTGTTTTTACTATGGCTACTAGATGCCATTAAGTGTGTTGGGTTTGTTTGTTGTTTTTTTTGTTTTTTGTTGCTGCTCATACCAACAACCCGATGGGAACAGTATCTTCTGACATAGCCAATTAATACAAAAATATGTGAAGTTGTAAAGGACGAGAGATGCAGTTAGTGTGAAGCACAGAGTTGAAAGGTGGAGATTTACCTTGGGTCAGCCTATTTATTTATTTATTTTTCAGTGAAAGGCTTACAATTTTTAAACACGAAACCTGTAGATTTGAAATCACAATCACAACTCTGTCTGTTTTACAAAGTCAGACAAAACAATATGGAAAAAAAGAGCAGCTATGACTTTTGAATTAATTATTAATTTATTTGCAATTAATTATTACATTGTTGCAGAACTGTGCTCTGCACAGTATACTTTTCAGGTACAGTAAATCACAGCTAATTTGAATGCACTGATTAGCATTCCATGCTGAGCTGTTTACTACTTAGTCTGTGTGTGGAGGCCATGGAGCAGGAAGCAGTCCTAAACCTGGATTTTAAAATACTGATTACCATTAACATGAGGCCAACAATGACACACTCTTCTTTAGTCTCAGTGAATGTGGAAAAAAGCAATATAACTTAAATCGGTCAACTCAGCAAGAACGCCAGTAGCTGAATAATTTAATTATAAATAAAATTATTCATTAAGTTAATTATAAATTAAGTTAATTATGCATGTGTGTGTGTGTGTGCGTGTGCGTGTGTTCTTTGCAAAATAGCTCAATCTCAGTCAGACTGGATGGAAATCATCTGTGAACAGCAGTTATCAAGTCTTGCCACAGGTTTTAAATTGGACTGGACTTTGAAAAGGCTATTCTCACACGTGAATAACATGTTAGCTGTATGTTTAGAGTCATTGTCCTGCTGGAAGGTCAACCTCCACCCCAATCTCAAACTGTGGGGGAACAGAGTACATTTAAAATAAAGGTTAGAAAATTAACAAGTAAATCAACAGGATGGGTTTAATGAAGAAGCCACACAATAGACAAGAGGTTGCAGGGTGTGTAATGTTTTAGATGAATCTTTAACACTACCTTATGCACGTTGTTGTTATATGGCCCAAAAAATGTAAGAGATAGTGATCTCGGGGTAAAAGGTCTACAAGTAAGGTACAATAAAACAATTTCATTGTTTTCCTTAACTTCAAAGGGAAAATTATGACTGACCACAGAAGGCACATGTTTTTCTGCATTCATGTTTTTGTGAGGGTGGTTCTTCTGTTGAGTTTGAATATAAGTAGAAGGAGTTTGAGGGATACAAGTCCATGTCTTCTCCTCCATCTAGGCATGGATTACATTGAGGTGGTTCATCACGCTGAGTCCTGTCTTAAATTCTTCAAAGATCTAGTAACATCTGACTATAGAAGAGGGAAAAGTCTCCTTGAAAAAGTAGTTGCAAAGCAATTATGTGACTATCAGTAAAGGAATAACCTCTCTGAAGATTTCCAGTCAGGATTCAGAGTTCATCACAGTACAGAAACTGCACTAGTGAAAGTCACCAATGACCTTCTCTTGGCTTCAGATATTGGACTACTCGTCCTACTAGACCTTAGTACTGCATTTGACAACATTGACCACAAAATTTTATTACAAAGACTGGAACATGGATTTGGGATTAAAGGAACCACACTGCATTTGGTTTAAATCTTATCTGTCAGACAGATTCCAATTTGTTCATGTTAACGATAAATCTTTTATATGCGCAAAAATTAGTTATGGAATTCCACAGGACTCTGTGTTAGGACCAATACTTTTCACTCTGTATATGTCACCTCGATTATTATCTATTATTAGGAAACCTTCCATAAACTTCCACTACTATGCAGATGATACCCAGCTTATATTTATCTGCTAAACCAGAAGATACTAACCATGCATCAAGCATGCCTAAAAGACGTTAAGGCCTGGATCTGCTAGAATTTTCTACTTCTAAATTCAGATTTCCTACTTCTAATTTTCAGATAACTGAAATGATTGTATTTGGACCTGAAAATATGTTACTTTATAATATAATATAATACATATAGTTACTTTAGATGGTATTACTTTTTTACTGCTGTGATTAACCTTGGAGTTATCTTTGACCAGGATTTGTCCTTTACCTCTCACATGAAGAAAATCTCTAGAACATCCTTCTTCCACCTACAGAACATTGGCAAAATTAAGAGCAACCTGTGATGCTGAAAATCTAGTCCATGCATTTGTTACCTCTAGTTTGCACTACTGTAATTGCCTACTTTTGGGGTGTCCTAATAACTCCATAAAAACCCTTAAATTAATTCAAAAGGCAGCAGCAAGTGTACTGACTGGAATTAGCAAGAGAGATCATATTTCACCTTCATTAGCTTCTCTCCACAGGCTTACCATAAAATCTAGAAGAGAATTTTAAATCTTCCTCCTTACATACAAAACTCTTGATGCTCAAGCTCTATCATTTAAAAGACATCATAGTACCATATCGTCCGATTAGACCACAGAACTAGGTAGAGGTTTTTGTCATTGCAAACTGTTGTTAACGGCCTAAGATTCATTTAAACCTGATGTCTTGCTAACAAACCCACCCATTAGAAAAAATTACTGTTGTGTACAGTCTTTGGAATGAAATGTTTTACAAGGAAAATCTGTCAGGTTCTCTGGTCAAATAATCTGTCATAGAGGATCAGATGACCTTTTTTCTGATTCTGGTCTAGGAAACTTTTCATAACATAAATGTCTTATTTCCATGATAATATAAACCACATTTTTTTGCAAATAATTATCCTGCTATCTAGAAGAGGTTCAGGGAACCTGTTGAAAATGTTAATATCAGCCTCCTTATTTACTGTATAAAAGCAAGAGATTATTAAATTGGTGCATAAATATTCCTTTTTCCGTTTCATAGAAAAATATTTATAGACATAGTGGTACCAATTAAGTTTCGCAAAAAAACAACAAAGATGACAGTGATTTTATTTTTGCACGTATCAGATAAATTAGATACATGTTAATCATTGGGCTTTAGAGGCACTGGTATAGTGTGTGTAATTTTTTTTCTGGACAGTGCCACTGTACCTGATTCCATGCTGATAGTGACTGGTAACACACTTTTCAATGCTTCCAACCTTTATCTCAGAGTGACATATTTAATTGCAGGCCAAAGTTGTAGCAATGCTGAAGTAGCAAAATACACACCTCAATATGGTTCATTTGAAAAATGGAGATGTCACACTCACATACAACCTAATACACATTCTGTACAAACGGGAACCAGAAATGAAGATTAATTTTTAACTTAGAGAAAAAAATGTTTACCATAAAACTACAGTCCTCTAGAGTCATCAGCTGTTTGCTATTCACTCCATACATCCCTGTCTGGAGTCCTGAGGGCAATATCTCCCACTTTATTAAAGCTACTTTGCTGGCAGTCCAGTGTAAAAATACTGAGCTGCTACTGAAGTAAACTAGTGCCTTCAGAGCCCTCGAAATGATTTGCCCTATCAATAAAATCACAAGTTTACCTTTTTGCAACTTCAGAGGTTTTTGTTGTAGTTATATTTAAAACCTAAAGGGTTTTGTAGCTGAAGGTGATAAAACAGATCCTGTAAACATAGAGCCCATACATGCAAGTCACAATACCATTCAACACCTCAATGCTCCCAAAATCTACAGGGAATATGCTAAAAATCCAGTATTTTTGGAGTGTTAAATTTCCTCACAGACTGAGCCTGATCTCTCCACTCTACACCCACCGTGATAACAGGCAATACTGGCCATAGACTATTTATCCTACAAACAAAGCTTGTGTATTTCTTTTCCCACAGTGTTCTATGATCTCTGTTAAAGGTGATGGTATTTTACCACAGGGACTTTAAGACCATAATCACCCTGAGTTATCTTTGAATACTGCTTATTTGGTAAGAAGAGACGGGCTCAGGAGACTTTGTAATAATTGTAGAGTGTATTTGTAGCATATCAATGGCAAACAAGGTAAATTTACTACTAAATTTAAGAAAATGATTAGCTTCACCGTCTTTAAATACAATGAAGAGTAGCCTCCTTAATGTTACTCCTCCACAAGTTGATTATCTTGTTGATAATTCTGCAGCCTCACTACGTACAATACCACCCATTAGAACAAATTACTGTTGTGTACAGTCTCTGGAGTAAAATGTTTTATAAGGAAAATCAGTCAGGTTCTCTGGTCAGATAATCTGTGAGAGATGATCAGATGATCTTTTTTCTGATTGTTGTTTAATTTGAGTTTATATCTAGCAAATATATAGTTGTTAACTGTTAACCTTTTAAAAAACAATTAGAGAATTGAGAATTATTAATTATTAGATCTCTCTTGTCTAAATCTTTGTTAGTAAATTACTTAATAAGGGATCATCAATTCGATTTCAATTCAATTCGACTGAAACTTGGTTGCAGCAGGAAGAATATGTCAGTCTAAATGAGTCAACCTCCCCAAGTCATATTAATTATCATGTTCCTAGAAGCACAGACAGAGGTGGAAAAGTAGGAGAATTTTCCACTTAAGCTTAAGAGAAAATAATTCCGTTAGAGCAGTGGAGGGTCTGGACCTTGTTTCTGCTTCCTGCCCAGGAGTTTTATTTTGTAGCCCCTTTTACCTGCTTCCTGCCTCATGTTTTTTTAATCATTCTGATTGTTTTCGCCTGTCTCCTGGTTTATTTATAACCCGCTCTCCCCACAGTGCCCTGCCAGATCTTCTGTCTTACTCCCCTTCTAACTCCTGGACAGGGCACCTTGCTCCCTCGTTTGCCTGACATCTGTTTTTTGGATTCCTGATTTTTGTTTTTCCAATTCTGTTGCCTGTCCCCTGCCGAGGTTTGGTTTGTTCTGTTTTTAATCCTGTCATGTTTTTTTCGTGTCCTCCTCTCAGTAGCGAGTTTTTTTTAACACTTTAGCCTTCACCGTATTTCAATACAATGGAGAGTAGCCACCTTAATGTTACTCCTCCACAAGTTGATTATCTTGTTGATAATTCTGCAGCCTCACTACTTACAATACCAGCCCATTCTCATTACAGAGGCATAAAAAACGTTGCTTTGCACAGGCCTTTTTGCGTTAAATGCTAATGTTTAAGGTAGCCATATTTTTTGGGGACTGATTCTCTGAGCTTGGAATGTGATCAGTATTTGGCGCGTAAAAACAATGACGTAAAATCTTTTCCATTCGGCTGTTCCCTTTCAGGGGTCTCCACAGCAAATCATCTGCCTCCATCTAACTCTATCATCTTCATCCTCTTCTCTCACACCAACTAACTTCATGTCCTCTCTCACTACATCCATAAATCTCCTCGTTGGTCTTCCTCTAGACCTCGTGCCTGGCTGCTCCAACCTCAGCATCCTTCTACTGATATATTTACAGTTTCTCCTCTGAATATGTCCAAAACACCTCAATCTGGCCTCTCTGACTTTATCTCCAAATCATCTAACATGAATTGTCCCTCTGATGTCCTCATTCCTGATCCTGTCCATCCTCGTCACTCCAAAAGAGAAGCTCAACAACTTAAGCTCTGCTACCTCCAGCTCTGACTCCTGTAATTTCTTTAGTGCCTCTGTCTTTAAGCCGAACAACATCGCTGGTCTCACCACCATCTTGAACACCTTTCCTTTCACCTTTTCCTTTCTTGCAATTGTGGCGCAGGAAGGTAGAGCAGTTGTCCACCAATCTCACAGTTGTAGGTTCAATCCCCGGTTCCTCCGGTCACATGTCGAAGTGTCCTTGAGCAAGACACTGAACCCCAACTTAGTTGCTCCTGGTGAGTGTTGGCCAGCTGCATAGCAGCTCCCCCACCGGTGTATGATTGTGTGTGTGATTGTTAGTGTGAATGGGTGAATAAGAAGCAGTGTAAAGCGCTTTGAGTGCCGATAGGTAGAAAAGCATATATAAGTGCAGACCATTTACCATTTACCATTCTTACTGATACTCTTTTATCATACAACACACCATCATGACATCATGACACATATCATGACACTTTTCTCCACCCGTTCCAACCTGCTTGCACATGCCTCTTCATCTCATTTCCACACTCTCCATTGCTCTGAACCATTGTCCCTAAGTACTTAAAGTCCTGCACCTTCTTTACCTCTGCTCCCTGTAACCTCACCATTCCACTGGGTCCCTCTCATTCACACACATGTATTCTGTCTTGCTGTGGCTAAGTTTTTAAAAATATTTTCCCAGAGCAGACCTCCACCTCTCTAGATTTACCTCCACCAGCTTCCTGCTTCTGTTACAGATAACAATGTCATCTGCAAACATCATAGTCCACGGAGATTCCTGTCTGTCAGCCTGTCTATCACCTCATACAATACCACAGCTCCTCTCTCGGCACCCTGTCATACGCTTTCTCTAAATCTACGAAGAAACAATGCAACTCCCTCTGAGCTTCTCTTTACATCTCCATCAGCATCCTCAAAGCAAATACTGCATCTGATGTACTATTTCTAGGCATAAAACCATAATGCTGCTCACGAATGCTCACCACTGCCCTTAGCCGAGCTTCCACTACTCTTTCCCACAACTTAATTGTGTGGCTCTTCAGCTTTATTCCTGTGTAGTTGGCACAGCTCTGCACATGTCCCTTATTCTTAAAAATAGGTACCAGTACACTTCTCCTCCAGTCCTCAGCATCCTCTCACTCTCCAAGATCTTTTTAAACAAACTGGTCAGAAACTCAACTGCCACATCTTCTAGACACTTCCATACCTCCACAGATATGTCATCAAAACCAACTGCCTGTCCACTCTTCATCCTCTTCAATGCCCTTCTCACTTCATTCTTCCTAACCTTTGCTACTTCCTGCTCAACAGTCACCTCTTCTATTCTTTTTTCTCTTTCATTTTCTTCATTCCTCAACTTTATTCATCAAGTACGCCTTCCATCTTCCCATCACACTTCCCTGTATACACACCTGAAATTTTTGTTCCACCACCAAATCTCCTTGTCCACTTTCCTCTTTTCCAATGACACACCAAGTACTCTCCTTCCTGTCTCCCTGATCACAATACCTGTATTGTTCCAGTCATCTGGAAGCAAATCCTGACCACCCAAAGCCTGTCTTATCTCCTCCCTGAAAGCTACATAACATTCTTCCTTTTTCAACTTCCACCACTTCATCCTCTTCATCTTCCTCAGCATCAGAGTCATTTTACACGCCACCACCTCCGCTCCTATATGTCAGCCTACGTTCCTGCCTCTTCTGGAAGAAATTATTCACTACAGCCATTTTCACCCTCTTTTCAAAGTCTACTATCAGCTGTCCTTCTTTGTTCCAGACCTTAAGACCAAACCTGCGCATCACATTCTCATCACCTCTGGTCCCTTCACAAATGTGTCCATTGAAATCTGCACTAGACACCACTCACTCATCTCTGGGGATGCTCTGCATCACTTCATCCAACTCAATCCAGAATTTCTCCACTTTTAACTCACATGCTACCTGTGGGGCCCACAGCCACCCATGACCCATAACCACTAACAACATTTAACATCACGCCTTGAATTTCCAGTTTCAGACTCATCACCTGGTCTGATACTCTTTTCACCTCTAGAACATTCCTCACAAACTCCTCTTTCAGGATAACTCCTACTCCATTTCTCTTCCTGTCTGACCCATGATAGAACACCTTGAACCCTGCTCTTAAGCTTCTAGCCTTGCTACCTTTCCACCTGGTCTCCTGGACACACAGTATATCCACCTTCCTTCTCTGCATCATGTCAACCAACTCTCTAGCCTTCCCTGTCAGAGTCCCAACATCCCTACTGTCAGTCCCACACTCTTGGCTTTCCTCTTCTCTCTCTGCCTACGAACACACCTTCCTCCTCTCGTTCTTTGACCAACAGTAGCACCCTGTAGGTCATCTGGTGACAGTCGTCATTGACCCGGGCCCTGACCAATCCGGTATGGAAGTCATGATTCACATGTTTAATTCAGCATGTTTTTCAGATAAGTTGGGATTCTGTGTAAAATATAAATAAAAAAGAATGTGATAATTTGCTAATTATTTAAATGCTATGTATAAACAACATAACAAATGTTGAGAGTCCGATTTTTCTAAAATAATATTTGATGAGGTTTAGGATGATGCCAGCAACCTGGCAGGAACAGGGCCATGTTCGTGACTGTTTTCAATCACCTCTTCTTTACAAAACACATTCTGCAAGTGTTTGGGAACTAATGACACCAGCTGCTTTAACTCTGAAAGCTATTTTATTCTTATATTTGCATCATACACAATTTTATCTGCCCAACATTTCAGGGTCAGTTATTTATTTCTTCGTTTTTCTTAGAATACTAATAAATGTTTTCAGTGAGTGACAGATCTTGACTGCAGACAGGTCAATTTAGATTCTGGACTCTTTTACTACTGAGCCATGCTGTTGTAACATGCAGATTTTCCTCTGGCATTGTGTTGGTTAAGAAAGCCAGACATTCCCTAAAAAGTTAAAAATAATTTTTCAGCTGTGAAATGCACTAATTAACTGATCGCTAATATGAACTGCCAACTACTGACTTAACAGAACAATAGTATTGCTTTGAACTTTTATGACCAAATCCAATGCAACTGTTTTTCTACATATTTCACTCCTGAAAGATATAAATGGTCCTATACACCCTACAACACTTGAAACTTAGTTGACTTGTGTGGTTCTAGTGAACAATGGAACTGCTAGTGTTTGAAGAAAGCTGTTGAAGAAGGAGTGGAGGAAAATTCAAGTGTACCTCCCAGATTCATAATTCAAACTAGTTTTCAACCTTTCAAAATAAACAGGGAAATGTCATTTACTAAAATGACACAAAATTTTGGCATGTTGGTAAGCATGTTAGATTGGGAAGTTGATCGCTTCGAGGGATGCCAACCCTTATACACCAATACGATGCTGTCAAGTATCCACTTAAAAATTTCATTTCAGATAGACAAAAATATTCTAATTCAAACTGTGATGTTGGGGCTTTCTGGCATCCCATAAACAACTTCCATCCTTAGTAATAACCAAATATACAATGTGGCCTTGAATGCGTAAGGGCCCTTTCACATGCACAACTGCACTGTAATCACAATCTTTTAAACTTCTTAACCTTGATCTTAACTTCAACCACAGTTTTTTACACTGCCGACAAATGCATCACTGTCCTTTATCTCTATGTCTTTATCTTTATATCTTCAATGCAAAGAACAATCAGAATTAACAAGTTCTATGGAAAACATTCTCACTGGAAATTAAAGCAAACAACAAGGCCACTTTAACAGTTAAAACAATATTTCAAGTATTTCAGTCCACTCAACTGGTATTTTAATATCTAAGCCTGGATGTTCACATTTTAAAATCCACAATAAAGTCCAAAATTCAGAACATTTAGCACTACCAAGAAAAATGAAGCTTTCTTGCTCAGTATACAACACTATGTGAGTTTATTATAAAAGTAAGTTAAATGAGTACTACACAGAATGAGCATTGCACATTGCTAAATTGTTCACTCACTGAAATATTTTTTGTACCACAGAAAACCTGATATCTTTTATTATTTACAATGCAACTCAAATGCTGAGAGTTCATTTAGAGAATGTTCCACATCCCCAGAAATGTATGTTTCACAGAGACTTCAGACCCAAATGACACTGACCAGCGACACATCCCTTGAGTCTATTTTTCAATTCAATTCAATTCAATTCAACTTTATTTATATAGCGCCAATTCACAACAAAGTCATCTCAAGGCACTTTACAGAATAACGTCAAGACTATAAAGATGTATAGAGAGAACCCAACAATTCCCCCTTGAACAAGCCCTAGGCAACAGTGGAGAAGAAAAAACTCCCTTTAAAGGAAGAAATCTCCAGCAGAACCAGGCTCAGGGTGGACGCCCATCTGCCTTCACTGGTTGGGGTGAGTGGAAAGTGAAGAGAGAAAAGAACAGAGCAACAAAACAACGGGTTTGTAGGACCAGTAGCTGCACGCTGAAAGACACAGCTTCAAAGCCGGGGACACCTGCAGAAAGGGACAGAGAGAGGGGAACAGAGAAGGACAAAGGCAAGTACGGGAGAGAACACACAGAGTTAATGACATACAGTGGTGACAATTGCAGGGTGAGAGGAGAGGAGAGAGGGTCAAGAGGAAGAAAGGAGCTCAGAGCATCAGGGGGTGGGTCCCGCAGCAGTCTAAGCCTATAGCAGCATAACTAGAACTAACTATAAGCTTTATTAAAGAGGAAGGTTTTAAGCCTAGACTTAAAAGTAGAGATGGTGTCTGCTTCCCGAAACTGAACTGGGAGCTGGTTCCAAAGGAGAGGAGCTTGATAGCTAAAGGCTTTACCTCCCATTCTACCTTTGGAAATTCTGGGAACCACAAGTAGGCCTGCATTCTGAGAGCGAAGTGGTCTACTGGGATGATATGGTGCTATGAGGTCTTCTATATATGATGGAGCCTGACCATTCAGAGCTGTATATGTAAGAAGCAGGGTTTTAAATTCTATTCTAAATTTAATGGGAAGCCAATGGAGAGAAGCTAGTGAAGGTGAAATATGATCTCTCTTCCTACTTCCAGTCAGCACTCTTGCTGCAGCATTTTGGATTAATTGCAGGCTCTTTAGGGAGTTACTGGGGCATCCTGAAAGTAGGGAATTACAGTAGTCCAACCTAAAGGTAACAAATGCATGGACCAGTTTTTCGCCATCACTTTGAGACAGGATGCTCCTAAATTTGGCAATGTTCTTTAGGTGGAAGAAGGCTGTTCTAGATATTTGTTTTATATGTGAGGTAAAGGACAAATCCTGGTCAAAAATAACTCCAAGGGTCCTTGCAGTAGTACTGGAGGCCAGACTTATGCCATCTAGAGTAACAATATGGTTGGACATCATAGTTCTGAGATTTTGGGGCCGAAATACTATGACTTCCGTTTTGTCCGAGTTTAGAAGTAAAAAATTGTGGGACATCCAGGCCTTTATGTCTTGTAGGGATTATTTTCATCTGGTTCCATAGATAAATATAGCTGGTTATCATCAGCATAACAGTGGAAATATATGGAGTGCTTTCTAATTATGTTGCCTAAAGGAGACATATATAAAGTAAAAAGTATTGGTCCTAACACAGAGCCTTGTGGAACTCCATAGCTAACCTTTGTGTGCATGGAGGATTCATCATTAACATTAACAAATTGAAATCTATCAGATAGATAAGATTTAAACCAACCGAGTGCAGTTTCTTTAATCCCAAATTCATGTTCCAGTCTCGTTGATAAAATTTTATGATCAATGGTATCAAATGCAGCACTAAGATCTAACAGAACAAGTATAGAGATGAGTCCATTATTTGAGGCCATGAGAAGATCGATGGTGACTTTTACCAGTGCTGTTTCTGTACTATGATGAACTCTAAATCCTGACTGAAAATCTTTATACAAATTATTCCTGTCCAGGTGATCACATACATTGTTTTGGAACTACTTTTTCAAGGATTTTAGAAATAAAGGGGATATTAGTCTTTAATTTAGCTAAAACACCTGGTTCAAGACAGGGTTTTTTAAGTAGTGGTTTAATTACAGCTACCTTATAGGCCTGTGGTACATAGCCTGTTTCTAAAGATAGATTGATGATATCTAATACGAATATGTCTATTAAGGGTAAAGTTTCCTTGAGCAGTCTAGTTCGAATAGGGTCTAGCAGGTTGTTGGTTTCGTTGAGGTAATAATTGAAGTTAGCTCAGTGGGATCTATGGGTAAAAAGCAGTCTAAGCAGTCTACCACTGTTGTACATGAAGATCTAATGGTAATTTTTGGGACGGGGCGATCTGGTAAATTCTTTCTCTAATAGATTCAATTTTATTCATAAAGAATGTCATGAAGTCATTGCTGAAATCGGGGGTTGTTCTTGTTTTCTTCTATTAATGATGAATAATATGTTGTTCTGGCATCACGGAAAGCTTTTTTGTAAATTTTTAAACAAACTTTCTACATTTCCACTTCCTTACTAACTTTCGTGTTGCCTGTTTTAAGTTGCATGTTTGTGAACTATACCATGGAGATCAACTCTTCTGGTTTACTTGATTGATCCTTGTTCATCTCAGAGTCACTTTCTGTGTAAGCTGTGCAGCGTGTTGATCTGATAATACAGCTTTGCTAGAAACTTTTATGCTCTCATTATGTCATTCTACACTCATTGGACTGTCTTATGAATCCCTAAGAAAACTGCTCCGCTGCAGGTACTGATGTGTAGCGCACTCTCGACATTTCAAATACGTTGCTCTCAAACTTGAGCTTTAGTCATGATCACTGCTGTGTAAGCCAATTCCAAGGCCAAAAATATTCACAACTATAGGGTCCTTAGAATTTCTACTTTCTGTACTGTATGTCTCAAGGAAAATGCCTTTCCCACATAGAGTTGGGAGGGCCATAAGTTGCATTTGAAAATGGTTTAGGCACTGTAAGTTATGTTCATATGAATTTATTTAAAAAAAATATGTAGCATGTCTGGCAGCATGGGTTAGTGCTGCCACCTAACAGCTAGAACGTTGGGGGCTTGTGCCCCGCCCAGCTGTGGCCTTTCTATTTGAAATTTGCATGTTCTACCCTTTGTATATTTACTTTAATGCTTTTAAACTTTCATCAGACTGAATCTACCTGAAAAACTCCTCCAGATGACATTACTTAGAGGAGGTTTTCATCATTAGGAGTTCAGATGACGTCATGGACGTTTATTGTTATTTATGCACATGTACTACCCAAACTACAACCAAAACCAGCAAGTTCAAAATCAGTGAAGGCTTCCTTTAACATAGTGGAGATTGCCAAACGAGCTCTTCACCACCCTCTCACCAAGTGAGGAAAAAGAAAAGGGTTCAGAAGAGAGAGAGAAAATACCCACTGTTTTTCTAAAAATTAAGAGAAAAAAAAAGTTTAACAAATGGTTTTAGAACATTGGGGGCTTGTGCCCCGGCCAGCTGTGGCCTTTCTATTTGAAATTTGCATGTTCTACTGCTTGTATATTTACTAGAGAGAAAATACCCACTGTTAATTTCTAAAAAATTAGGAGAAAAAATAAGTTTTAGATGGCAGAGAAGAGAGGCTGATTCTCACTAATCTCCATTAGCAGAAAGTGAAATTTAAATCAGCAACATTACTGAAAACCTTGCTGAAAACAAATTTTTTTAAATAAATGTTTAAATAATTAACTGAAACTGAAACAACTATTTAATGCTTATACTGTATGTTACTAAATAAATGAGTAAGGATCATGCAGTATATGCTTTAAATTCCTTAGATGCAATAATCTAAGCAATTTAAGTTGCAGCAAATGAAAGACTGACCATAACAACAAAAGAGACTTGATACTAGACCTGGACTTGCAAAAAGCAACATGTGAATATCTCTGGAATATTTTTTTGTTTTTTGTCCTTTGGCTTATCCCTTGAGTTCAGGGTCATCACAGCGGATCACAGTTTTTATGCCGGATGCCCTGTCTGCCCTCCACAATTTCTATCAAATTCTACTACACAATTGGTACTACACAGCTGGGAAGGGGAATGGGCTGTTGGAGGTTCAGTGTCTTAGCCAGGGACACTTCAACATATAGCTGTAACTGGGGATTGAACCACTGACCCTGTGGTCCATGGATCACCAACTCATAAATCTTGGTAGCAAAACTACTATGCTAATTTCAGTCAAACTCAGGTACCCTGTTCAGCAATACTGCATGTTACCGTATTATTTTACACACATTTATCATCTTGCAGTTTGGTAAACGTAGTGCTTCATTCAATTATTCGGAAATAAAATATAATATAATCCACAATATACATAACATGATTTTAGGGAAACTAGGCTGGTATAGTATACTGTATAGTATCTTCTATTATAGTATAGTATTGTACGAAAATATAATACATAAAATGGCTGAACTGACTCCAAATTCCCTCCAGTGTTAATCAGGTTTAAACTTACAGTAAACCAAAACCACAGGTTACAGATTTTCTTTTTTTTAACTTCAGTTCAATAAAAAGCCTCAGGTCATACGGGCCTTAGCTGAATGTAAGCTGATTGCCATCTACAGACATCATGCTGTAAAATGCCTTGTCATGCTGTGGCAAAAATGACAAAATTGGCAGTTACAAGAAAATTTCCCAATAGTCACTACCAAGGGTGACACCTCTACCTCCGTAGAGGGTGCCTATATGTCTCACATCAGATAAAATATTTGAATCGAACATTACCGGCAAATATACAGAAAGAAAGATATTACAGAAAAAACATTTAATTGAACTGAATTCTAACCACACATTGACACTAGGCACTAATGAATTTTTTTGCCACTTGATGAGTTTATATTGCCCACATTTTAGCATTCAATTGACACACACAGCAAATACAGACAACATTGCCATTAATCTAGCCTTACGGTTATGAATGGAAGTCCAACATTTTCTTTTATCTCTGTTTTTGGTCTCCACTAACTTATCAAAATGCTGTGAACCAGACTGAGCAGAGTGCTGAAAAAAAGAATAATGAAGTTGCAGGATGTAAAATTACAATCAAATTAGGTCAAGCATGTGAATGCTTTGAAGAATTGAAAAATTTCACAGTTAATCATTCTCTGTAGGTGCTTTACTATGCCTTTTACATTGCACCTTCTCTAGTAATGCACTGGCACAAAGTCCACAGCTAATACATTTTTGTTTAATAAAAAATACAAGAGAAGATATATCGTCTTCTCAAATTTTGTTGGGGTGCACAGGCACACAGGCCTACATTTGTCCAGTGGTTTTGAGAACAATATGTACATGTCAGAGAAATATGTGTGATGTAACACAATTCCTCAAAAGGTAGAAATAATTGCTACGAAAAAAGGGATGTGGCTGTTACTAACGCATATGACCAATTCACAGGAGTTGACAAGATTTTTCAGAATCCTATGTAAGGTACATCACTATATTAGCAAGAAGAAAATACAGTAAGAGCAAATCAAAAGTCTGAGTCCTATAGGTTGTAAATATCCTGGGGATACATAAGCCACTGTAGTTTGATGCCATACTAAATGCTACAGGCTCTGTCCACTGTTTAGTGAAGTTGTATTTTTCTAAATGCAATCTGCTGAGCAGCCAGAGAAGGTTGTTATGACAACATGCCTGTTATTGAACATTTTAGAGAAAGGTCACGATGTGAATGTCTTTCAGAAGAACAGCACACAATGTTCTCATTCACTCTACTGCTGTGCAAAGTATGATGTTCCATGGCTAAATACAACATGACAGCATTAGTATGTGTCACCCTGTTCTGTCTGCTTTCCTGAACTCTGAGCATCTGGATCTGAAAAGTGCTGTTTACATCAACACACATCATTTCTTTGCATAATACAACATCAAATGTAACATGAAATTATTATTTTAAAGTCTGAAGGGAGCATGGCTGTCAACTAGTTGCCTCCTCTTCTGTATTGACTTCAGTGTGTTGTGGTCAGGCCTTCACTGAGAGACCTATGTGTTGTAAATCTCTGATTCAGGTGTATTGTGACAATAAGACATGGTCAGATGCTATAAGCAGTGAAGGGCGGAGACTGAGAGATGCTGTATCTCTTCCTCCCAGTGTCAGATGCACTTATAGCTAACTCATAGCCCATCGTATGTCATCTTGATACCCACTGTGGTCTTTACTGAGGTGCCTCAGCCAGCTGTAAGCCTAATCACTGACCAATCTTTTCCCTGAGAAAAGTCTATTTCCGACAGGACCCTGATACAAAAAAGTTTAGTATAATAAAAAGAGTAATACAGAGCAACAGATATTTTTATAGATCAGTCAGTCACACCAAATTGGTTGTGTTGTGGCATTTGCAGAGTGTTTCATCATTTCATTGTGTTGCAGCTTTCCAGCACTTTTCTCAATTTGGTTGTGTTGTGGTTTTGCAGAATGTTTATTTATGCTGTGAATGTGAAGTCGAATTTGTAAAGTTTTTGTATATTTGCAGGTGTTTTGTCTATTTTGCACGTATTTTACCACCTTACAAAGCTATAATTATGTCACATAAACTACATATAGCAGGACTCTGTAGAGTACTAAGCGCTGACCGTTGAGATAATTACAATTAAGTTGTGCTGTATTGTCGGAGAAACAGAAAATTACTTTTCAGAGAAATATTTTATCGTTATAGTGAATTAGAAAACAAAAAATTTTGCATTCAGTCCTGTCCTTAGCTTTGTTTCTATAGGACTCCTGTCTGCTCTGGGGAGCTGTATCTCCGGAGCAGAGAGCTGCATTCCACACGAGGCTTGGATCTGCAGTGACAGGCTGCAGTGGAGCAGGTGATTTATTCCACCTGTCATTTCAACAGATGCTCCAGTAGGATGCTCCAGTGTGTCAGCTCCAGCAGATGCTTCCTTTCATATATGGTGACTCACAGACTATAACCAGAAGGCTCAATGACAATTATATCCACTCCAATCAATTCTGCTTCCCAACAGGGAACAGCTATAATATGCCTTTATCTATTTTCTGCATGCCTCATTCTACCTGAGTTTTAAAAACAGAATTGGCATATGTACCCATGCACGCTTGAACTATAGGTGAGTTCTACAGAATTTAGTCAGGATTATGTATGTGATCCTACATATGAATATTCAGTCTGTCTCTAATTACTTAATGTGAAGACTCGATAACTGACAAATGTAATAAGAGATTTCCTGTTTTGGTGTTACTTTGTGTCCTGTGCTGTTTGATTTTCTTATCCTCCTTTCAAGCAGCTCTCTGTCCCAAAACACCTCACAAATATAGTAATTTCCAAACACAGCTAGTTGGTTGGGCACGTAGTGGGAATTATATTCAACTGCACATTAATCTACAATGGTAGTCTAGTAAATATTTTGGACAGCGGGACAGTTTGTGTAGGACTGGATCAAATTAAACAAGTTTGTTCCTTACAGTGTGTTCTACTACAGTGTTAAAAACAACAATGGAGCTTTAAGGGGATGTAATAGATCTTAAACAGTAGTGCACAATTAACATCGAGTTATTAGGGGATACTGTGACTTAATGTTTTGTTCAATTGTCGTTGAACTATTAGTTACGGCCAGTGGCATCAATATGCTAGTACACACACACATATTCAGTCTTTGGCCCAGTGTGAGTTGCCAGATTAAGGGTGTGCACTGTCAGATCACTAGCTGTTATAGCTGGAGTTCACCACCATGCAGTTAATACATGGATCATTTCCCCTAAATCTGTGTGAGCTTTTTAAACTTTGCAGGGAGAAGAAAGCTGCTTCTCACACAGCAGTGTGCATGGCAGGGGTGCCAGATGGCTGAAAATCTTGGTTTAAAGTTCAGAAAGGATAGAGCTCAATTGTCCTTCTCTGCAGAGTGGCAGCCCTCTGACCAGAGCGTGCGTAGTCCAAGCACAGAGATTATTCTCTGATATGTCTGTGTCTGACAATATTTGACACTTTTCCACATGGCACATACATCCTTTTCATCAGTTTTTGCAAAGGGCTGTATGCTCATTCAACTTACTGAATGAACATTGTTGAACATTGTAAAGACTGAATAAAGACAGACAACAAGACAGAAGATACAGGTATATTATGTAGTAATGTAAATAATAGATTGCAAATGTTTTACTTTTTATAATGTTTGTAGGTTAAGATTCTTAAAAACATATATTTTTATAAATATTTACAGCCCTTTTATTATACTCAAATAAAATTTTTAGAAATGAAGTCTGAATGTGGCAAATGTGGCTCAGGAGGTATAGCAATCGTCCACCAATGCCATTGTTGTTGTTTCTGTCCCCGGGTTCTCTGGTTGAAGTGTCTGTTAAAGTGTCCTTGAGCAAGACACTGAAGCCCAACTTACTTGCTCTTGGTGAGTGCAGGAAAACTGCATAGCAGCCCCCCATTGATGTGTTTGTGTTAATGTGAGTGCAAATGGGTGAATAAGAACCATTGTAAAGCGCTTTGGTTACCAATAGGTAGAAAAGTGCTATATAAGTGCAGAACATTTTACAATTTGGAGTTCACTGTTCTACAGTGAGGAATGTCGAGACCATTTACAAAGCTACAGTTGATTATTTTGGCATATATGCACAAATCTTTGTTTATAGGACAGCTAAAGACAAAGTAAATATTAAAGAATGGTAAGTGAGACTTGGGCAAGTAGACATATAGATCTGCTTGCTGCACACAGTGCAGTGAGCACTGCTAGAGAATGCTTTACCACAATTTTTTTTTTGCGGATTCCACTATTGCCTCTAACTGATTAATAAATTAGGTAAAACAAGTGTGTGTGTGATAAACAGTGCATGGTTATAAAGTGCCTCCAGAGTCTCCACATATCAAAACACTCAGCTGATAGATGGATTTGGTTAGTTTGAGTGTGTTGGTAAAAGAGTTAATTTTTATGCAGACTGAGAGAAAGCACTGTCTGAGAGGCAATTCAGGACAATTATTTTACACTCTAAGTACTTACAGATCCACTCCAATTCAAAAGTTTAACTGTAGGTAAGTCAAAAAGAATAAAGTGGGATTTGCCCTAGATTTGACAGTGGGATTTTCTAAATTCAATGAGTTTGACTTTTTTTCACTGGGGCTAACCAGCACTTCTGCTAAGTCATTTTTATTATTGTTAGTAGTAGTATCAGCATTAGTGTTTTTATTTTTAATGCATGGGTTTTATTCATCAAGTACTAAGGACTATATCTTTAGAATTAACCTAACATGCATGTGTTTGGACTGTAGGAGGAAGCCTGGAGTATCTAGGGGAAAGCTATGCTGACTCTTGGCATAGGCCATATAGGTGGTTGCCTAGGGTGCAACCTGCTGCAAGACCTGAATAAAAAAATTTAAAACAACATATAAAATAAATGTTATAATAGTAATAATTCACCACCTCGACTGGCACCCTTTCCTTGTGCTGTTTTAAAAATACAGGAAAAATAAAAAAGAACAACCTCCCCATCGTTTCTCGTTATTTGATTGTAGGGTATGGGAGGTGTTATCTCAGGTAGTGGTTCCTATTGACATACATCAACAACAAGTCATATTACTGGGGTGCAGGCCGCATGGATCGCGGGACAGGATGAGACTGAACAAGCCGGTAAGGAGGGCCATCTTAAGCTCTGCTACCTCCAAGTCTGACTACATCATTATCTTCAGTGCCACTGTATTTAAGCCATACAACATTGCTGGTCTCACAACTGGGAGTCAGATTTGGTATGGAAGTAATGATTCACATGTTTGATTTGGCATATTCTTTATGTTAGATGCCCATCCTGACACTTCTTCTTTTCTTTTTGAAAATCGAAGCGAATCATGTGCCTCCATCTAACTCTATCCTCTGCATCCTCTTCTCTCACACCAACTAACTTCATGTCCTCTCTCACTCCATCCATAAACCTCCTCTTTGCTCTTTCTTTAGACCTCCTGCCTGGCAGCTCCAACCTCAGCATCCTTCTACCAATATATTCACAGTCTCTCCTCTGAACATGTCCAAACCACCTCAAACTGGCACAAGAAGACAATGGGTTGTGGTTGTATTATACATTGTTTCTACCACATTACAAATGAAAAATGCTTTTTGCACTTCTTACAATTGCTGTGAGCTGCTTAATGTGTACAGTTCCCTGCTGTTGGATCACTAAAGTTCGATCTTATTTTATCCTATCTTGTCTTATATTTGTCATTTTGACATCATGACATCATCATTTGTCATCATGAAAAGACCGTCCAAACCGTTGTGAGGTTTCTAGGTAGGTATCATTTGATGATACTACAGATGCCTTTGCTGCAAAGAAGTCCAGATGCGCACAATTTTATTTGGAAAAGATTTTGTGCTACAATATAATTTTATCTTATGTTTGCATATTCTAAAAGGCCCATGTAGAAAGTATTCACTGACCATAGCACCATTTAGGTTGTTAAAAAAAAAGGAATAAAATATTTGGACTGACTTTGAGTTAAACCTGCAATGCAACTTTTGTATTCCATTTTTATATTATATTGCACTGTTATGTATTGTTTGAACATAGCACCATAATCTTGCCTAGGGCACCAAAATGGTTAGAGCCGGCTCTGCATGTAAACACAGGCAGAACATGCAAAATCCACTCAAAGCCTGCAGCTGGCCAGGGCAGCAGGGTTAATTGCTCCACCACCCTGCTGCCCTATAAAACATACATGAGCAAAAGACAGCTTTCGGCTTGTCCCGAGCTGTCGCCACAGGGGAACTTGTTTCACACATTAATTTGGCATGAGATTTTACACTGAGCCAACAGGCCCCCTATAAAACATGAGCAATAAATTCAAATGAAGATACCCAAGTAGTGCATTTCTGTAAGGATCATCAGCAAGACAGAAGCATTTATAATGAAAAGTGGAGAGATTATAGGGATACAGTCCGTGACAAGAATTGATGAAATGAGCTCCAAACTGGTGGAATATTTTATCCACACCATAAGTCTGGAGAGCTTAGTGAGACAAACTGGAGAGAACTGAGAAAGGGGGTTAGGTCATTGTAGGCAATGTCTAGTTTTGCATTGAAGAATGAAAGTAAAGAGTTGCTTTTTTCTGATATAAAGGATTGGAAGGCATTGATCTTGGGTTTTGGTAAACAGTCTGCACTTATATAGCACTTTTCTACCTATTGGTACTCAAACCTTCCCGTTTACCCATTCGTACTTCCACTCACACACCAATGGGGAGCTGCTATGCAGCTGGCCAACACTCACCGGGAGCAACTAAGTTGGGGTTCAGTGTCTTGCTCAAGAACACTGACATTTGACAGGAGGAGCCAGGGAGCAAACCAACAACTGCAACATTGGTGGACGACTGCTCTACCTTCCTGCACTACAGTCACCCTTTGGAACTTTCAATTGTACAAAAGAGTTTGGGGATGTAATGAGCCAGACTGTACAAGATGAGAGTAGTGGTTTGAAATCTTTAAATAGTACCAAGTAATAGTAATAGTACCAAGTGTAGCAAAAATGTTATTAGTTAACACTAACTAGACTAGTTCAATTCAATTCAATTCAATTCAACTTTTGATTCAATTCAACAATTTTATATAGCGCCAATTAACAACAAAGTCATCTCAGGGCACTATGCAGAATAAAGTCAAGATTATAAAGATGTATAGAGAGAACAACAAATCCCCCTGGAGCAAGCCATAGGCAACACTGGAGAGGAAAAACTCCTTTTAACGGAAGAAACCTCCAGCAGAACCAGGCTCAGGGTGGACGGCCGTCTGCTTTGACCAGTTGGGGTGAATGGAAAATGAAGAGAGAAAAGAACAGAGCAACAAAAAGCAACAACAAAACATCGGGCAGATTGATAGGACCAGTAGCTGCACACTGGAAGACACACAGCTTCAAAGCAGGGGACAGCTGCAGAAAGGGACAGAGAGAGGGGGACGGAGAAGGACAAAGACAACTACGGGAGAGAACACACAGAGTTAATGACATACAGTGGTGACAACTGCGGGGTGAGAGGAGAGGAGAGATGGTCAAGAGGAGGAAAGGAGCTCAGTGCATAGGGGGGTGGGTCCCCCAGCAGTCTAAGCCTATGGCAGCATAACTATAACTAACTATATGCTTTATTAAAAAGGAAGGTTTTAAGCCTAGTCTTAAAAGTAGAGAGGGTGTCTGCTTCCCAAATCTGAACTGTGAGCTGGTTCCACAGTAGAGGAGCTTGATAGCTAAAGGCTCTACCTCCCATTCTACCTTTGGAAATTCTGGGAACCACAAGTAGGCCTGCATTCTGAGAGCGAAGTGGTCTACTCGGATGATATGGTGCTATGAGGTCTTCTATATATGATGGAGCCTGACCATTCAGAGGTTTATATGTAAGAAGTAGGGCTTTAAATTCTATTCTAGATTTAATGGGAAGCCAATGGAGAGAAGCTAGTGAAGGTGAAATATGATCTCTCTTGCTAGTTCCAGTCAGCACTCTTGCTGCAGCATTTTAGATTAATTGCAGGCTCTTTAGGGAGTTACTGGGGCATCCTGAAAGTAGGGAATTACAGTAGTCCAACCTAGAGGTAACAAATGCATGGACCAGTTTTTCGCCATCACTTTGAGACAGGATGCTCCTAAATTTGGCAATGTTCTGTAGGTGGAAGAAAAAATATATTCATATATCATATCATATCAAAATATTTTCATATTTGTTTTATATGTGAGGTAAAGGACAAATCCTGGTCAAAAATAACTCCAAGGTACCTTGCAGTAGTACTGGAGGCCAGACTTATGCCATCTAGAGTAACAATATGGTTGGACATCATATCTCTGAGATTTTGGGGCCCAAATACTATGACTTCAGTTTTGTCTGAGTTTAGAAGTAAAAAATTGTGGGACATCCAGGCCTTTATGTCTTGAAGCTTTATTAACTGATTATTTTCATCTGATTCTATAGATAAATATAGCTGGGTATCATCAGCATAGCAGTGGAAATTTATGGAGTGTTTTCTAATAATGTTGCCTAAAGGAGACATATATAAAGTAAAAAGTTGATTCACTAGCTAACTAAATTGTATAAAGTTGATGGGCACCCTTGCTCAAATGTGCTGCCCAATGAAAGAGCAGCCTGCGTTCACCTTGGTTAATATTTACTTCATAATCTATAAGTGACAATATTGTAAAAAGCAGTGTTGGAAGCACAAACTGTTTGTATGTATGTGTTTTTGGAAGTACTAATCTGCACCTTTTCATCAAAGGTACAAGATGGAACAAAAACATGTTTTAAAAAATGCAGTCAGCACGAAAAGTCCATTGTATGCCTGGGCATCTCTTCCTCCCCTGCCATTTGCATGACAGCTTGCATTTTTCTTGTGCCAAGCTGCACCAAAAAGGACGAAGGATCTCACAGAGGGGGACTCAACTGGTTGTTGCAACTCAAATGACAGATGGTATTATAGTAGAACGCCGTCTATCCTTTACTCCTGATCTATATATAATAAGAGTGATGACACCTCCTCACTTTCCACTTAAAAGTTTCCCTGTGTTAGAAGCCATTTCTGATCAATAACTCTAAAGCTACTACTGGATGGTTTAAACAGGGTTGCTGATGCTCTGGAGAGTATAGTTACTGCAGAGATGCAGCACTGGTATGGACTAAGAACTTTAGACTTTACCTTACATTCCTGTTGAATATCTCTGAATCTTAGCAGTTTTATCTTTTATTTTAAGTAACACAAAAAGCCTTCTCTGCCTCTGAGTGACAGCCCATATTGATCTATTGATGGCTGCAAACACCAAGATTTGAAATATGAACCTGACAGATTGAAACTCTGTGTTGTTTTTGCAAACAGCTTCAAGACACACATTCAAAATCATTCACATGCATTCTAGGGGCGACTGTGGTGCAGGAAGTACAGCAGCTGTCCACCAATGCCCCAGTTGTTGGTACAATCACAGGCTCCTCTGGTCACATGTCAAAATGTCCTTGAGCAAGACATTGAACCCCAACTTAGTTTCTCCTGGTGAGCATTGGCCAGCTGCATTGCAGCTCCCCCATCAATGTGAATGAAAAGTATGGTAAAGCACTGTGAGTACCAATAGGTAGAAAAGCGTTATATAAGTGCAGACAATTTACTATATTCAGCCCTGCAGTATAACTAGGAAACAGGGGGAAATAGGATTCTGTTACCACTATGAATGTCAAACAGTTAAATATTAATGTTTTATTTTCCAAATAAAAATATATTCACACTAGCATATAATGCCACATTTTAGTCATGATTTATACACATGTTGGTACAAACAGAATTAGCACGCAGAACCATCAGCAGCTGCAGGCTGTTTCCAAATGGATTAGCTTCTGGGGAGCCTGTGTTCTATAATGCCAGAACACTTAGTAAGGGAGAAAAGGCTATGTTCCATGTGCATTAATTTACACTTTAGCACGTGAATCTAATAAGACAGAAAAGCAGAGGGGAACAACAACTCATAGGTGACTGTCAAAGTGTCAACATCTTATTTAGGCCTGCCACTCCAGGCCAAACAGAACTGATGAAGCTTTAAAGATGATAGGTAAAACTTTGTCAAGAATAACAAACAAGTCAAATTGCCACTGAGCAGCACTTTATATGCATTATTATTATTATTATTATTATTATTATTATTATTATTATTATTATTATTATTATTATTATTATTATTATTATTATTATTGCTCCACCTTCTTTAACAGACATTTTTAACATTGTGGCTTTACAAATATTACTGACAAGGAAAATGCATTCAGCACAAATGTTTTTCCTCAATTGGTTGTGGGGGATGGTAACCCATTTTAACCACTGTAGCAGGCTGAATGCATACCTCTGAAATAGGTGCTGCCAACAGTTAACACAGCATGATGTAACGTTACAAAGTCTATAGTAACAGTAATACTGTTGAAACCTCGAGGATCCATGGGTAGACCTGCACTCCGAAAGCTGAGGATTTTAGGAAATTCTGTTCTTAAGTTTATGGGGAGCCTGTGGAGAGAAGCTAATGAAGGGGATTTTTCTTACTAATTCTAGTCAGTGCTCTCCCTGCAGCATTTTGAATGATTGGGTGGAGATACCGGGGCATCCCAATAGTAGAGAGTTACAGTAATCCAGTCTAGCAGTAACAACTGCATGGACTAGATTTTTGTTCTGTGTGAATTAAAGGACATCATAGTCAAAAGGTTACTCAAGGTTCCTCACACTAATAGTAGAGGACAAAGCTATACCATGAAAATAACTATATGGTTAGATAGCATACTGTATTTCAGATGCAATAAACACAGTAAAATGAAGGTTAAAGACTGCACACTGACCTTCTCTTTTTTATTTTTCTTTCAACTGACATCATGTTAATCAAAGCTCAGTGTTTTTGCTTACACCCTTACTGTATCAGGTGCCAAACATAATTAAAAACTATAAATCCCTCTATATACATTGTTAATTTATATAAATTTATTTCACATACACTTACACTAGAAAGGTGTGTGATGACTGACCTGTGAAGCCAATGTTACTGTCAGCTCCCCTCCCCTTCAGAAATACATCCAGTGTCAATACAGCGGTAATTTAAACATAAATTCTTTTCTTTACATAAAAACTCCAAATAGTACCTTTGTTGCTGGTTTGGTTTCAGATTTACTTACAATTACAACTACAATTAAATCACTTAGACAAGCTTAGCGGGGTCATCGGGTATTGAGATGTGCAACAACACATTGTTGTTTCTAATATTTCTATAGGATTTATCAATAAATCAAAAGCCACCTCTCATATCACTCATCTCTGAGTTGTTTACCTTCCAATGAAATCCACAGTATTACAAAGCAACAAAAACATAATCTTGGCGAAACATAAAATATATTCACTTTCAGTTCAGGCAAGCTTGAAGTCTCTGTGCAAGGGCTTTATAATATAGGCAAACTAAATGGAAACCAATTGCTACAAGAGAAATGATATGTACTGTATGCTGAGATAGGTGTACTGTAGACAATATGTGATATACGATGAGGGTTTAGGTTTAGGGTGATGATATGAGGGTTTAAAATATGGGTTTGATAATGATAAATCATGCACTTCAAGACAAACCTTGAGGTTTCAACAAAGCATATCCCATATGGCTGTTGGTGTGTTGTACATTGTACATTACATCCCACCACAAATACTGAGGCACTGTTCTGAAAGCAGAAATGGGTTTTAAACAATGCATTGTATATGCTTTGTTGAGTATTGTATTCAGATTAAGGTGCTTCAGTTTTGAGCATCCACGAGGCCCCAGGCTAATGTCTATCTTTCACATTAATCCTTTTAGCTTACAAGGCCTCTAAGCTTCTAATTCTAAATCGAATCCAGCATCTGGTCTTCATCTCCACTCATCCATTTAGTTGGTACATCCCTCTCTCTGTCTATCCCTCTAATGCTTTCTTCTCCTTTCTTTCATCTGCTTCTCCTTCTGCTTTGGGCCAGAGCTCCCTGCCTTGTATTATTACACCCAGCAGGTGGATGAGTCGCACCACAACAACACTTTCACTACACAGTAGTGTAGCTGGAGCCTATCCCTACTGTCAGTCGGGGTACATCCTGAACAGGTCGCCAGTCTATCTCAGGGAGAATAAGAGCCAGACAACCATACACACTCACATTTACATCTACGGCCAATTTTACATTCACCAATTGACCTAACATGCATGTTTTTGGACTGTGGGAGGAAACTGGAGTACCTAGAGGAAACACAGACAAGCACGGGGAGAACATGCAAACTCCACACAGAAAGGCCAGGGATATGAATCCACAACCTTCTAGCTTGTGAGGTGGCAGCGCTAAATAAGTGGCTGCTGTCCCTTTAGTCGTTCAATAAGATTTATTTCAACTTTATTTATATTGCATCAATTTCAGCAGTCATCTCCTGGCACCTTGTATAATAAAGTCAAGACTATAAAGAAAATATATAGGGAAATAGATTGGGAAAACTCAACAAATCCACCTTAAGCAAGCCTTGGGCAACATTGGATAGGAGAAACTCACTTTAACGGAAGAAACCTCCAGCAGAACAAGCCTTGTGGTGGGCAGTCACCTGCCTTGACCAGTATGGGTAAGTGGATAGTTGAGAGAGAAAGGAGAAGAGCAACAAAAGCAACAAAACATTTACTGTCTCATTTGCGTTTAATGTTTTTCTCAACTGTGCTCTTCCCTTGTGTTACCCTTGTTAACCTTTACCTAGTTTTGCCCATACATTTGATGCTCTGGCTTGGTGCTTGTCCGTTTCATGTTTTCACGCACATCTCTTTTCCATTGGAAGCTAGAGGGTTGTGGTTCTCTTCCAGCAATACTTTGTGTTTATACTAACTCCATTGTTATTATTCCCACCACAGCAAGTAGTTTTTGTGTCCTTGACATTTGTTTAACACAACCTCCACCTCTGAGGCTCTCTGTAGTGTATATAAAGCAGTGCTGACAATTTTGGTAGCCCTGCTTTATACACTTTGATCGTCTATAGATGCTGTATTTCCTGGTCTACTAACATAGGAAGCTTTTTTTTTTTCAAATTTCTAAGGTCCAGTTTACTGTTCAATATTCTCTCTAGTTGTTTTTGGCCACCTCACATTTTCCCCATCAACTTGTGCACTGAGCTGTGTGAGTAACCCTTTACTCATTCTATTTCAAAAGCATTCTTTGAACATTATCTGGCATATCTTACAGTGTGTGCGTGTGTGTGTAGGTGCATCTGATTCTATGAGAAGGAAGCACACATTCAAATGTAGCATTAGATTAGATTACAGAGAGACACTGTTTTGAAATTCAAGTGGTTAAAGTAACCCACAACAATAAAAGCAGCATCTGCCTGTGTTGTCTGTTTACTATTGGGTTCAGGTAGTTCAGAAGACATGGCATTTATTTCACTACTATGCTCCATGTTCCACTCAATAAGAAGGATAGTTTTTCGATATGTTTAAAGGACATTAAGATGTGGATGGCTCGAAATTTTTTACATTTTAAAAAGACTGAGGTGATGGTGTTGGGAAATAATTCTTCTAGTGGGTCTGCCCCTGTAGGCTTGTGACTCTTGGTTGAATACGCCAAATCTAAAATTATTAACCTTGGGTTTAAATGGATACTAACCTGAAGCTCGAAATCCAGATCTGGTTTTTTGTTAGGATTAGTTTCTTCCACCCGAGGCAGCTGGCCAAAGTCAAGCCCATACTTACAAACAGCATTTTGAAACCGTAATCCATGCCTTCATTACAACCCGGGTGGATTACTGCAATGCACCTTATCGTGGCATCAGTCAGTAATTAGTCTCTCAACTGCAGCTTGTCCAAAATGTTTCTGCACATCTTTTAACTGGCACTCGAAAATATGAGCACATTTCTCCTATTTTTTCTTGACATGTTTTCACACTGGCTGCCTGTGCACTTTACTTAGTTACAAGTTACAAGTTCTTTCATTGCAAGCTGGGCATTACCATATGGTGGGATGTACCATATGGCAGGACCTATAGTAGATATGAATTCTCTGGGCACATAAAACTGTCTACACTTAATAATAAGAAATTTCAGGTTAGTTTAAAAGGGACTTCTAGTCATAACAGAGTTTGTACACCAAGCTTTGTTTATGTAAATGCACAGCCCTTGGCCTCTGGTCTTACGAGTCCTCAGGAGTCCTCCTGACAGCTGCTGCTCTTCCTCCTGCGGTAAGCGCTTTTTGTCATTTCCTGTTTCTGCACACTCTTGGGTTTCTACTGAAAGGACTGTTCACTGATTAATTTTAGCCCTTATTTTACTTAAGTGATTTCTCTACACAAGAATTACTATTTGAGACGTGATATATGCTTGCATTACACAAGCACCTGCTCTTCTAAAACATAACTAGCTAACATTAACTAATTTAAAATATTACCTATCTTAGCTCCGCTAGCTTAGCAGTTATCAGTTGCTGTTAGCAATGGCTTCTCTGTCTCCCTCTTTCTCTCTGAGTGGAAGGAGTGAATCTGCTGAGTGGACACGTCAGAGTGATTGTGTGCGACTATTCTATCTTTTTCTATTCTTCTGTATATGTTAATAGTGTCAGTGTGGTGTGTAAGTAGAATGGGTGTAAGGGAGTTTTTTGCTGGTGTTGTTACGGCTGATCAACATTTGCTGGTCGGCTTGTGTTGTGCTAGCATCTTAAATGGAGGATATAAAAAAAGCATACAACAGGTAGCAAATCGCTGAACAAGAATACTAAACACAGACTACAAACCCAACTGAACACAAGGAGAAATAACTAAGGAAACAGGACACAAAAACAGACGAAACATCGACTACAAAAGTGATACACCATAAACCTAAATGAACACTTAAGAAACAACTAGGGAACAAAATAAGAACCGGACCATATCCTGATTACAAGCAGAGATATAAAATTAACACTCGGGAAATGACTAGGGAGACAGAATAAAAAGAAACAAACCAAAGTTGCAGGGAAATCACAGGAGTCAGGATTACACAGGTGATGAGACCTTTCATGTAAATCATGAGCTAGGTGTGTGGTCAGGTAGTTGAATGAGGATCTGGCAGAGAACTGAGGGAAAAGCTGGGTCCTAATATCCTTTAGGCAACATCATTAGAAAACACTCCATAAATTTCCATTGCTATGCTGATGATGCCCAGCTATATCTATATATTGAACCAGATGAAAAGAAAAATCAGTTAATCAAGCTTCAAGCATGCCTACAAGATATAAAGGAATGGATGTTCCACAATTTTTTACTTCTAAACTCAAACAAAACTGAAGTCATAGCATTTTCAGAAATATGATGTCCAACCATATCGTTACTCCAAATGGCATAAATCTGGCCTCCAGTACTACTGCAAGGAACCTTGGAGTTATTTTTGACCAGGATTTGTCCTTTACCTCACATATAAAACAAATCTCTAGAACAGCCTTCTTCCACCTACAGAACATTGCCAAATTTAGGAGCATCCTGTCTCAAAGTGATGGCGAAAAACTGGTCCATGCATTTGTTACCTCTAGGTTGGACTACTGTAATTCCCTACTTTCAGGATGCCCCAGTAACTCCCTAAAGAGCCTGCAATTAATCCAAAATGCTGCAGCAAGAGTGCTGACTGGAACTAGCAAGAGAGATCATATTTCACCTTCACTAGCTTCTCTCCATTGGCTTCCCATTAAATCTAGAATAGAATTTAAAACCCTGCTTCTTACATATAAAGCTCTAAATGTTCAGGCTCCATCATAGATAGAAGACCTCATAGCACCATATCATCCGAGTAGACCACTTTGATCTCAGAATGCAGGCCTACTTGTGGTTCCCAGAATTTCCAAAGGTAGAATGGGAGGTAGAGCCTTTAGCTATCAAGCTCCTCTCCTCTGGAACCAGCTCCCAGTTCTGATTCGGGAAGCAGACACCCTCTCAACATTTAAATCTATGCACAAATCTTCCTCTTTCATAAAGCTTATACTATAAGCTTAGACTGCTGGGGGACCCCCCTCCTCCTGTAACTCTCTCCTCTCATCTCAATTCAAAATTGAAAATTGTAACTACTGTATGACATTTACTCTGTGTGTTTTCTCTTCTAGTTGTCCTTCTCCTTCTCTGTCTCCCTCTCGCTGTCCCTCTTCGCAGGTGGGGATACCTGTCCAGGGACAGACTTTGAAGCTGTGTGTTTTCCAGGGTGCAGCTACTGGTCCTACAAACCTGCCCGATGTTTTGTCGTTTGCTTTTGTTGTTTTTTTTTTTTGCTAGGAACCTTGCAGTAGTATTTTGCAATATTTCCCCTTTACAAGCTTCTCTCTGTTGGCTTCCCATAATATCTGGAATAGAATTTAAAACCTTTCTTCTTATGTATAAAACTCTAAACGGTCAAACTCCATCATATATAAATTACCTCATAGCACCATATCATCCCAGTAGACAACTTTGATCTCAGAATGCAGGCCCACTTGTGATTCCCAGAATTTCCAAAGGTAGAATGGGAGGCAGAGACTTTAGCTTTCAATGCTCTTTCCTGTGGAACCATCTCCCAGTTCAGATTCAGATATTTCTTTTGAAAAACCATTCCAAATCAGTGGAGTAGGCCACCAATCAGCTGAGTACACTCTACCTATTAGTAACCAAAGGTTGATTAAAAATGAAAGTTAAACGACTCGGTGGTAGCTATCATCCCCTTCTAGTTTGTGTTCAACACGAGGATTCCTGTCACTTGTTTTAATTGTGAAATGTCTTTAAGTAATTTAAGTTGTAAGAACTGCATTTGGAATTTACTTATCTGTTGCAGGTATGAAAATGCACACCATTGAACACATCCATCACTTCATTCCATGTTTGAGTAGTATGGGTAAGAAGCTATCAAATGATTTACAGCACAGTTCATTGTTGCGAGGAGGCAGAAAGCTGTGAAAGTAGACTGACACTATTATCAGGAGTGCTAATGAGATGGAGAGGGTGTGCTGATAGGCTCCAACACTTCTCCACAGGAAGGTAGGAGCCAGGTATTGAACCAACAACTGTGAGATTGGTGGACAACCGCTCTACCTTCCTGCGCCACAATCGCCCATGTGTGAAATGTTTCTTTAGAGACGGACATTATTTGTGTGTTAATTATTTTTGGATTATTATATTTAATATATATTTATTTTTTGCTCTTCCCTTTAATCACTGCATATCTTATAGCCAAATCTTATAGCCATATGTCTGACAGTGACAAGCAGGTAAATGGTTTTCTATGTTTACTTGGAATCTAAATATCATACTTCAAACTACTGTCACCATTTACAATGGCTTGTAAACATATTTAATCTATACATAAGTACTTTTTCATTTTTTTTCTAGATGTACTCACACTACAATATTATACAGTATATTTGTTGCAGAGATGGATAAGGAAGAGCTTGATGAGGTTTTGCCTTGTGCTCCACAGTAGAGAAACAAAAACCTGCATAATTATTGTTTTCATTTGGCTGGTTAATGGTTGGACAAGTGGTTGTTAAAATTATTGTTGGAGGGCAGGAAAAACACAATCAAACAATTTTAATTTAAAAATCAGCAGTCATTCTTGCAGACATTCATTATTGATTTATACACCCCACATACTCAGTAAGCATCTGGCACTGGGCAAGTGATCATGCAGCAGTGAATTGTATTTTCTACCTGACAGATATTATGACTTCTCTGTGTGCAGGACTCCAGCCAGCACAAAAATTGCATTGATCACATTATAGATCAATGTAATGAATCGTCTCTCAGGGACACTCCAGCAACAGCAAATAAACAGCAATGGTTATAGTAATGAGGACATTTTTTGTCATTTAAATAAAGGTAAATTTGCTTTATGTTTGCTTTATTTTTTCGATTGATGCAACAGAGATTGATGGTCCTGGTGAGAGGACCGTTCCTGGAGTACAAACTAAACAAGACAAAGCATATCCGTGCAGAAAAGAAAGGAATCATACAATTTTGTTACACTTTTATAAGCTATATGTAGCAATATTAATTATCAATAATACCGTTTTAATAGGCCTTGCAGTAAAACCAGTTAAAACAGTTAGCCACAACAAATTAGTCAGTGAACTGAACTCTGTCTTCTATCACCAAAGAAATTGCTACATTTTATAGGCTGGTCTGGATCCAGTGATGAGGCATGATGACGCCAATATAATAACAAAACTTACAGCAAAATGACCTGGCAAAACATAAAGAAACAAAAACAAGTTAGGTGCTAACCAACAGCATACACAGAGTCAGGTTAGGAACTTCTACACATAATAGAATCAGGTGAATTACTACATTGCAGAAGAACAAGGGGATCGTTATAGCTGAAATTATACTTCTCTGTCGATACATGTGAACACTGATGTGGACCTACGCTCGGATGTTCGTACACGTGTTTCTTTTATAGTTGCACGATAGATATACATGTCCTCTGGCAGGTAGTATCACATTTAGTAAACCTCAATTTGCTGAAAAGGAAGGAAAAATCCAGAAACAGAAATTAAACGTGTGTGTCCTACACTCGGGGTCTGTAATGGTAAACATGGATTTAAACGATAAAATTGAACCTGGTGAACTTTTTCAGAACTCTGCAGGAATGGTTCTTTGTCAAGATGCTCTGCTGAGATGTGGTCTACTGAAATGAAATGTCACAGAGAGCACAAAAATACAATGACAAGAGAAAGTATGTGAAGCCTCTGGAGTTCCCTTGTTTTCTGCATTCATATTGTCCCATGTAAAGTATACAATGTTATCAAACCCAATGCTATCAAAAATTTTCCCTGTGAGTCCAGTCGAGACCCGCGTACAGAATGCTGGGTTGGTTGAGAGTGGCAGAGGTGGACCCTCTGGGACAGTACATTATCCAGTCAGCTTGTTCAGTGCACATTGCATACACAATGCATTGTTGATATTTGGGAGGTGTACATGTCGGGGTCAGGGTTCAGTGTCTTGCTCAAGGACACTTCTCTGTGTAGGTCAGCGCCGCTCTTTACATGTGTCAACGGAGAAGTATAATTTATCCCTAAGTAGTGAGTTTGAAGCATAACCTAAAGTGAAGACAGAAACGACCTATGGAGGCCATGGTGTAGACAAGACAAACCACACTAGGAATGGAGGGTGAAAGAATCCTAAATAGTGAAGGGACTGAGTGAAAAAAATGAACACCAGGTAAAAGTAGGCAGAGCTACCTGAAAGTAGGGAAAACCAAACCAAGGATAAGAACAAAGTCAAAGAATCATGAAAGGGAAAAAAATAGTATATAACCTTAAAGCTAAGTGGATTTTTATTAGTCTTCTTCTTCTTTTCCTTTCGGTTGTTCCATTTCAGCGGTGGCCACAGCAAATCATTTGCCTCCATCTAACCCTGTCTTCTCATACCAACTAACTTCATGTCCTCCCTCACTACATCCATAAATCTCCTCTTTGCTCTTCATCTAGACCTCCTGCCTGGCAGCTCCCACCTCAGCATCCTTCTACCGATATATTCACAGTTTCTCCTCTGAACATGTCCAAACCACCTCAATCTGTCCTCTCTGACTTTATCTCCAAAACATCTAACATGAGCTGTCCCTCTGAGGTCCTCATTCCTGATACTGTCCATCCTCGTCACTCCCAAAGAGAACCTCAACATCTTAAGCTCTGCTACCTCCAGCTCTGCCTCCTGTCTTTTCTTCAGTGCAACTGACTCTAAGACGAACAACATCGCTGGTCTCACCACCGTCTTGAACACCTTTCCTTTCATACTCGCTGATACTCTTATTACACAACGCAATTTTTCTCCACCCGTCTTAACCTGCTTGCACTCGCCTCTTCACCTCTTTTTCAAACTCTCCGTTGTTCTGAACCTTTGACCCTAAGTACTTAATGTCCAGGACCTTCTTTACCGCTGCTCCCTGTAACCTCACCGTTCCACCTGGGTCTCTTTCATTCACACACGTATTCTGTCTTGCTGCAGCTAAGCTTCATTCCTCTGTTTTCCAGAGCAGACCTCCACCTCTCTAGATTTTCCTCCACCTGCTCCCTGTTCTCACTACAAATAACAATGTCATCTGCAAACATCATAGTCCACGGAGATTCCTGTCTAACCTCATCTGTCAGCCTGTCCATCACCAGAGCAAACAGGAAGGGGCTCAGAGACTTCAGATCCTTAATGCAGACCCACCTCCACCTTGAACTCCTCTGTAAGACCTGCATCACACCTCACCACAGTCTTACAGCTCTCATACATGTCCTGCACCACTCTCACATACTTCTCTGCCGCTCCAGACGTCCTCATACAATATATGTATATACAATACTCACCTCTGCCCTTAGCCGAGCTTCCACTACTCTTTCCCACATCTTCATTGTTTGGCTCATCAACTTTATTTCTCTGTAGTTGCCACAGCTCTGCACATCTCCCTTGTTCTTAAAAATTGGCACCAGTACACTTCTCCTCCAGTCCTCTGGCATCCTCTCACTGTCCAAGATCTTGTTAAACAAACTAGCCAGAAACTCTACTGCCACCTCTCCTAGACACTTCCAGACCTCCACAGGTATGGAAGGACCAACTGACTTTCCACTCTTCATCCTCTTCAACGTCCTCTTCACTTCACTCTTACTAATGTTTGCTACTTCCTGCTTCACACCACTCACCTCTTCTACTCTTCGTTCCCTTTCATTGTCCTCTGGTGCATTATCTGACTCACCTCTGCATCACTTCATCTAAATCACTCCAGAATTTCTCCTTCTCTTCTAACTGACATCCTACCTGTGGGGCATAATCACTAACAACATTGAACATCACGCCTTCAATTTCCAGCTTCAGACTCATCAACCTGTCTTATACTCTATTCACCTCTAGAACATTCCTCACAAACTCCTCTTTCAGTATAACTCCTACTCCATTTATCTTCCTATCTGACCCATGATAGAACAACTTAAACCCTGCTCCTAAGCTCCTAGAATTGCTACCTTTCCACCTCGTCTCCTGTATATCCACCTTCCTTCTCTGCATCATGTCAACCAACTCTCTAGCCTTGCCTGTCATAGTCTCAACATTCAAAGTCCCTACTGTCCTACATTCTTAGCTCTTCTCTTCTCTCTCTGCCTACGAACACACCTTCCTCCTTCTTCGACTTTGACCAACAGTCATCCAATTTCCACCGGTACCCTGTAGGTCAACAGTACTGGTTGCGGTTGTTGTAAACCCAGACCACGACCAATCCGGTATGGAAGTCATTGTCATGATTCGCATTTTTTATTTGGCATGTGTTTTACATTGGATGCCCTTCCTGACACAACCCTCTGCATTTATCCAGACTTGGGACTGGCACAAGAAGACACTAGCTTGTACCCCCTTGCGGTTGCATTAGGATTTTTATTAGTCTAATAACTATTAAGACAATGCAGATGAATAATAATTATATACTGATCAAAGAATAAGCACTTTAGGATGGATCTTCTTTTCCTTTCGGCTGCTCCCTTTCAGGGGTCGCCACAGCGAATCATGTGCCTCCATCTAACTCTATCCTCTGCATCCTCTTCACTCACACCAACTAACTTCATGTCCTCCCTCACTACATCCATAAATCTCCTCTTTGGTCTTCCTCTAGACCTCCTGCCTGGCAGCTCCGACCTCAGCATCCTTCTACCGATATATTCACAGTTTCTCCTCTGAACATGTCCAAACCACCTCAATCTGGCCTCTCTGACTTTATCTCCAAAACATCTAACATGAGCTGTCCCTCTGATGTACTCATTCCTGATCCTGTCCATCCTCGTCACTCCCAAAGAGAACCTCAACATCTTAAGCTCTGCTACCTCCAGCTCTGCCTCCTGTCTTTTCTTCAGTGCCACTGTCTCTAAGCCGAACAACATTGCTGGTCTCACCACCGTCTTGAACACCTTTCCTTTCATTCTCGCTGATACTCTTTTATCACACAACACACCTGACACTTTTCTCCACCCGTTCCAACCTGCCTGCACTCGCCTCTTCACCTCTTTTCCACACTCACCGTTGCTCTGAACCGTTGACCCTAAATACTTAAAGTCCTGCACCTTCTTCACCTGTGCTCCCTGTAACCTCACCGTTCCACCTGGGTCCCTCTCATTCACACACATGTATTCTGTCTTGCTGCAGCTAAGCTTCATTCCTCTGTTTTCCAGAGCAGACCTCCACCTCTCTAGATTTTCCTCCACCTGCTCCCTGCTCTCACTACAAATAACAATGTCATCTGCAAACATCATAGTCCAGGGAGATTCTTGTCTAACCTCATCTGTCAGCCTGTCCATCACCAGAGCAAACAAAAAGGGGCTCAAAGCCGATCCTTCATGCAGACCCACCTCCACCTTGAACTCCTCTGTCACACCTACAGCACCTCACCACTGTCTTACAGCTCTCATACATGTCCTGCACCACTCTAACATACTTCTCTGCCACTCCAGACGTCCTCATACAATACCACAGCTCCTCTCTCGGCACCCTGTCATACGCTTTTTCTAAATCTACGAAGACACAATGCAACTCCCTATGACCCTCTCTGTACTTCTCCATCAGCGTCCTCAAAGCAAATACTGCATCTGTTGTACTCTTTCTAGGCATGAAACCATATTGCTGCTCACAAATACTCACCTCTGCCCTTAGCCGAGCTTCCACTACTCTTTGCCACAACTTCATTGTGTGACTCATCAGCTTTATTCCTCTGTAGTTGCCACAGCTCTGTTCATCTCCCTTGTTCTTAAAAATTGGTACCAGTACACTTTTCCTCCAGTCCTCTGGCATCCTCTCACTCTCCAAGATCTTGTTAAACAAACTAGTCAAAAACTCCACTGCCACCTCTCCTAGACACTTCCATACCTCCACAGGTATGTCATCAGGACCAACTGCCTTTCCACTCTTCATCCTCTTCAATGTCCTCCTCACTTCACTCTTACCAATCTTTGCTACTTCCTGCTCCACAACAGTCACCTCTTCTACTCTTCGTTCCCTTTCATTTTCCTCATTCATCAACTCTTCAAAGTTCTCCTTCCATCTTCCCATCACACTCCTGGCACCTGTCAATACATTTCCATCCTTATCTTTAATCACACTAACCTGCTGCACATCCTTTCCATCTCTATATCTTTGTCTGGCCAACCTGTACAAATCCACCTCTCCCTCTTTAGTGTCCAACCTAGCATACAAGTCCTCATATGCTCTTTGTTTGGCCTTTGCCACCTCTATCTTCACCTTAACGCTGTATCTCCCTGTACTCCTGTCTACTCTCTTCAGTCCTCTCAGTGTCCCA